>NC_086371.1:27251662-27286328 GCF_036324505.1 Eleginops maclovinus
CAACCACCAAAGACCTACGGCGTTACTTTGTTTTCCAAATAACGACGAGCTGCTTCCTGCATTGGCCGGGAATCGGACCCGGGTCTCTCGCGTGAAAGGCGAGAATTGGACCACTGAATGCTCACATGATGCCCCAAATTACGGCGCTACAGTTAGGTCAAAATTTCAGCCAACAAAGAGGGTTTTTCAAGCCTCTATGCTTTTATATGTCATTATATTCTGTAGTTTCTGAAATAAGGGATACATTCCAGTGGTCCATGCTTACAAGGATTGATGACTAATATCTAAGCACAGTTTTCCAATCACAAGAAGTGGGAACTTGCAACAGCCCACCACACCTATTCACCATTAAACTCTAGAGCCACAGGGTTACCTCATGAATGTACTTTTTCTAAAGTGCGCACTCCAAAGAGTTTCTGAATTTGAATGTAATTGTTGGATAGAAGGACATTGCGCAACTGGTAATGTGTCAAAGTCATTATCATACTTCTTCTTCTGGTCCTTTTAAGGTTTCATCGCACCTAGCTTGTTAATGTGTTCAAATTAGAAAGCTAATTGAAGCACAAAACGTCCCTGGGTGGACTTGAACCAACATCCTGTCTGTTAACAGCCGAACACGCTGACCGATTGCGCCACAGAGACACATGTCACATTGAATTGAGGGTGTTTGGCCTCAATATTCAAGGCCCACACACTCACGTTTGCTATTCACTCCTCAATGCTGTAGGGGTCAATAGTGTGGGGCCAAACCTAGAGTTTTTTCAAATCATACATGATCTAGAAGAAGAGCCGACTCTGTTTTTCTGTGCTCCCTGATGTAACAGCAACCATCTCTTTTGGGCTACCAAACCCTCTTGGGCCGGCAAAATTCTTTTTAGGCTTGAAGTCCCTTCCTTTAGATTTGAGTGCACATGCGTCCCACGGGTCCCAAAGCCCGTCAAGTCAAGGGTTGGGTAACTGTACTGTTGCCGTGGGGGTCGAATCACGGCCTTCAATTATGAACTGACGCGCTGCCTACTGCGCTAACGAGGCACAAAACTTTCCCAACCTTAAACCCTGGGAAAAATAAATGTTGTTTTATTTCAATCAACAGAAATTTCTGGTTGACCATGATGAAAACCCTGCATTGTACGCTACGAAATATGCAATATAGATTGCGGATTCCTGCCAATGTCCACCATTGAAGCTCCAGTCCAAGTCCATGTATGTGAAGGATTTAAAACAGCCAGTTGAGACAGTTTTGTATTCCGACTGTACAAATATCCAGGCAAAGACTATGCAGGCATTACAACTAAAGCCAAACAACAAAAGGGTCCCATGCTGCATTGGCCGGGAATCGGACCCGGGTCTCTCGCGTGGCAGGCAGAATTCGACCCACTGAACCACCAATGCTCACATGATTTGCCACACTACCACTCTGTGGGGGTCAGCATTTCAGCCAACAAACAGGGGTTTTCAAGCCTCTATGGGTTTTATACCAGTATTTCATTATATGCTTTAGTTCCTGAAAGAAGGGCTGCATTCCAGTGGTCCATGCTTACATGGAAAGTTTGAATTCAAAGAGGATCTGAATTTGAATGTAATTGTTTGATAGAGGACATTGCACAATGGTAATGTTTCACAATCATGATCATACTTTTCACTCTGGTTCCCTGAACGTTTCATGGCAACTAGCATGTTAATGTATGCAAATAAGTATGCTAGTTGAAGCAGAAAAGTCCCTGGGTGGGCTTGAACCACCATCCTTTCAGTTAACAGCCGAACGCGCTGACCAATTGCGCCACAGAGACACATGCTCCATCGACTTGAGGGTGTTTGGCTCAATATTCAAGGCCCACCCACTCACATTTAGCTATTCAATCCTCCACGCCCGATGTCTAGAAATCTACTAGAGTTTTCAAAAACTCACCGAGTCCCGCCGTATAACATCCCACAAAAAATCTTTGCTGGTACGCTCCAAAACTAAAGAGTAATATTTCTCCTTTAGCTGATCCTGGGAAGCTAACATCTGTTTGTGGACCAAAGCTGAGTGTGTGTTTGGGCCCCCAGGTTGAAACAGCCTTTCACCACAGTTTGCCTTTTTAACCACACAAAGCCACAGGCTTATACTTGTTCCAAATAACGACGACGTTCCTGCTTGGCCGGAACGGACGGGTCTCTCGCTTTTAAAAGGGGAGAATTGGGCATGAAAAGCCCCATGAGGGGCCCCAAAAATTTCGGCGCTCCGGGTTTGGTCAAAAATTTTAGCCAACAAAGGGGTTTTTCAAAGCCTCTAGCTTTTTTATGTCATTATATTCTGTATTTTTCTGAAAAAAGGGATAATTCCATTGGTCCATGCTTACAGGGATTTGATACAAATACCCAAGCACAGTTTTCCAATACAAGAAGTGGGAATTTGAACAGCCCCCACCCCTATTCCCCTTTAAACTCTAGACCACGGGTTTTGTTGTAAACTTAATAGTTAATTTTAGGATTGGTGATTTTTTTTTCTTTTTTGGTTTGAGATGTGTTTTCTGTTTTTTTCCCTAAAAGGGTTAAAAAAATCCCAGAAGCTTAGCGGCTAAAAAAAAGGGTTCGCGGTTTTTCCTTATTAAATAAATGGTGCCGCATATACGGAAAACTACTAGCATACGGGAGGTTATGATAGTTTTGTAAAGTTTGGGGAAGTGTAAGGTCGCTACTGATTTCCCTAAATAAAGACCTTTTTTTTCATATCCACGCCCCTGTGCTTTTTGGGGAGGTTTTTAATTACATTTTTTTTTGCCGAAACCCGGATAAATGACCAGGAACTAAAATCGGGGATGCACCGGGGGCTGCGGGAATGACGGAACGAACGTCGGACAGAAGGGGAAAGAATGAGACGAAAGGGTTACAATCAATGCCATAAAGACTTATTAATCAATTGACTCGAAATGGCCAACCGACCCAGTACGATCACTTGAACTTTATTGGAAATCTGTGGTAAGGAGGACAGTCGTCTAAACTGGGACCACGGAATAGAACGGTAACTGCGTTGGAATTGGAACGGGACGAAGCCCCCGAGGGAATAAAAAAAGGAACTGTCATCATTCCAGGACCCCTTGCGAAGCGCCCACGATAAAGAAAATGGAGGGGGGGTAAAACCAAAGCGCAGAAAACCCAAGAGTGATGACGCTTCATGAATCATCCAAGAGACAATCAGTAAAGCTACCAAGGTTATTATTGACAAAAAATGGAGATGTCATGGGGCAAGGGGGTTTTTGGAGCCTATAGACTGTATACACGAAAATGATGCATGTGCAGAGAGGAAATTTCCCTATCTAAAAACCCCTACTCATGGTGCAGCTGCAAAGGCAGTGCGGACTGGTTTTAAAACAGATGAAAATTTATGACAGCGAAATCCTTTCTGAAAGGTTTGGAAGGAAAGACTGGGGATCAGTGCCACATGAAAAGCTACAAAATCTAAACCTGTAAAGAAATCATTGTGTGAATCATTAAGGCGGTTATATGATTATGGGGAAATTCAGTTAGGAGCTTGGGTCAGGGGTAGTTAAAAATCTAGGGAAACCCTACAAACCCCCCAATTTACTGCAGATGTTCCAGTGACATAGCTCTTGAAATAGTCGCAGGGGGAGTGGTGATAAAGGGAAAGGGTTGCTGAAATAGTCCTTCCACAGAAGGGGTTCAGAGAGGGAAAGAGCACTGCAAATGACAAATTCATATAAACAGAAAAAAAAGAGAAAACAAGCCGGGAAGCGTCCGTTCATTCAATGAAGTAAAAATGAAAGGCCCAGCATAAAAATCTGCTGCCAACGACACGCCCCCAGAAGCATACAATGTTTTTTTCGGACAGTGAGAACATAATTGAACATTCCCCAGATCACAACTTCCTGAACGAAAAGACAAACTCAAGAAAATGGGAAGATGTTTGTGTGTTTAGGAGGAAACACATTGAAAGATTCGAAAGTTGAAGGATGTGTCTGTAAAAAAAGGGAAGAAGACATCACATTGTGTGGCCCCGGTGAGAGAAATGAGGTCACCCCCAAAATGTTACTGAAGTGCGTTGTTTCCTCAGTCATTCCTCATTAAATGGGGATGAAAAAGTGGACAGAATACTTGTCTCCAAACTGCAAAGGCTGGGTCAAGTCCTAGCAAAAAAATAGCTCGTGTTTTCGGATGGGGGCATCAGAAAAGCTTTCCTGAAAACCTAGTAAAGGGGCCTGAAGTTACCAGTATCAACAAGAGACACTCACTCTTACCGTTTGGTCCTCTGCCCCCACAAGGTCACAAGCAACACATTAAGGTAATCATGGAAATGTTTGGGAAAACAGCGAAAATTGAAATAAAGTTTTAAAAACCCCACAGGTGTGTAGCGTTGAAGGTTCCGGGTGCCAGATTCAACATGAGTTAAAAAAAAGGGGATGAACTAGCAGATTCCCCGGCGTGCGGTGACCTGAGCTCTCCATCCTGATAGGAGCGCTCTAGGGAAATAGTTTTCAGGAAAGAGGGGAGAGATCACGGGAAAATTTGGTTGCATTGGAGAGCACCTTTGGGGGGTCTGGCAGGGCCCAGTGCCCATGTCAAGTGTCACAGAGGTCCCCTGCTGTTATCCCACTTGATGAAGACAAAATGTCCCCAAGAAACCCTGAAGCTTCGGGAAAATTTGCGTCTCTGGGTTAAAAGTGAAAAAAACCCAGAACCAGCAAAAGAAGGGGCCCTTGAGAGTTCGAAAGAACGACAACCTTAAAAAAAATGGAGAACCAGTGGAGTTCCCAGGGAAACCAGAAAGAGCAAAAACTCCAAGACAACTACAAGTTCCCAAAAAAAAGAGGTTTGAAGGTCTGAAGAGAAGACAAAAGAAAGATGTTCATTGTACGCAATACAATAAAGTAGTGGAGGACTACTTACAACAGAACATTGCAGGGATGTGAAAGGGGAAAATGAAAATGCAGACAATGGAAATACTACTTCCCCACCAGGTACCCAAAGGGATAAGGTCCCCACAAAATGGGTGGTATTTGATGTGTCGCCCCATGAAGATGGCAAATCCATCCTAAATGATTTTACTCACAGGACAAACCCAAAACCCGGATATTCTCGCACTGATTAGGTTCAGAAACATGAATCGCCTTCAGGGAGAAAAAAAAAAAGGGCTTTTCTGCAGATACCCCTCCCCGAAAAAGACAGAAGAGTGAGGTTCCTGGGGCTTCGGGCCCCCCAAAGGGAGAACAGGATGAAGGTGGGGGTCTGAGGAGAAAAGAGTGGTGGGGGGGCCCCCCCCAAGCCCCTTCTTACTCGCCGCTACAATCAAAAGCATCTGCAAAATATGAAACCGAACAGCCAAAAGTTGAGAGACAAAAAAGGGGTCCCTCTTGTTATGCTTTATTGCAAGCTACGCCTGGGAAGAGGTTTACTATGTAATAACCACCGCAAAGAAAATGTGTAAAACCGCGGCTGGCCCCTGAAAGTGGATGACCAACTCCCCTGAGCTAAAAGAGGAAAGGAGGAGAGCACAAAAACCCACACACTGGCGCCAGGACACCCGGAGCAGTGTGAAGGGTTAGGTAGTGGGAGACCAGAGCCATACTTCCCCTTTGCCCTCAGCCCTGTAAGCTTCTAAAGCAAAAGAAGAACACAAGAGGAGGTTTCCAGTCCCCCCCGCAGATCTATGACCCCGTTGGGTTCCTGACTCCCTTCACCATCGAATCAAGTGCATGTTTCAAGAAATGTGGGAGAGGATTTCCCTGGGATAGGGCTACCACCCGTCTGACTCGGAAGGCAACAGTGGTGTTTAAACTGCCCCAGCTACACCAACTCGCCATCCCAAGGTGGTACCGAACAACCGAGTAGGAACAACATCCCCTGAAACAACATGTGTTCGTGCCCATGAAAGAGTTACAGTGCTTTTCCTCCTGAAAGGGTGAAATCAAGACGGAAAACCCTACAAAGCCAGTCCGTCCAAACCAGGGTGGCCCCTTCAAGAAAAGCCCTGCCACGCCAAAAGGCTCATGGGAGCTGTGTCGGAGCGAGACTAGCAAACAACTTGATGATTACTCTGAAAAGGGAACCCAAATTCAGATAAAAAAGTGGACGTTTAAAGGTTACGCTGCATTGGATCTGCAGCTTGCTCAGAAGGGGGAAACAGTTCGTCGCAAATAAGTGACGAATCCACACGACCAACCCCAGAGTCAGGGTCCACTCGCAGAAAGATAAACCCAGTGACCCCCCCACCAGAGGAAAAAACTTTTGGGAAAACTTAAAATCCCTTTGGGAATTTTCCCCACCTTTTGACTCACCCGACATCAGAGGAACTGTGATGATTATTTTCCCAGAAAGGGCGAAAACAAAAACTCAAGTGAGTCACCAAGTCATGTACAGCTTGCTGCAAATACGCAACCTCCCTAAACCCAGTGGGGAGTAGCCAGAAACAGCAAACTAAAAAAGAGTTTCGGTGACAGCCTGGAAAAGAGATTCTAGAAAATGCTAAAACAAAACCAAAGACAAGGGGAAAAACGATGCTGCGAGCCTTCGAGGCCAAAAGGTCTGGTCAAGTAACACAACAAAATTTTTTCAGTAAGAGATAAACAACTAAGACGGAAAGGGCCTCAGTACTGAAAGATTAAAAAAACTCAACCCATTCCTGGATAAACATGAATGCTCAGGTGGGGGGAAGGCTGCAGCAGTCGATTTTCACATTAAGAGAGCAGCACCCCAGGATCCTCCCAGAAGCAAAAATTTCAGGAAATGCTATACAGTACTGTCATGAAAAGGGAGCATTCGGAGTGAGAGACCCCCTCGTAAAATTAGGGGAGATTGGATCATGGCGCAAGGAGTGGTCAAGAGTTTTGTGGCAGATGCAAAACTGCAAAAGATTCAAGCAAAGGCTGGAAGGCAATCACTCACCTTTACCAAAGGACGAATAACTGAACCCCCACCTTTCGAAGTCCACGGGTGGGATTTTGAGGGCCTTTATGTGAAAGCGGAGGATTCGTAAAAAAGCAAAACATCCGCTTTTCCCTGTGGGGTAACCAGACCCGTAACTTGGAGAATCCAGATCAGTCAACGAGACATTCCTGTTAGCGTTGAAAAGTTTCATTGCTAGAGGGATTATGCAAGGAAAATTTACTCAACAACGCAAGAACATTCAAGAGAGCTGATCGATTTTAAAGAGCTGGGGAAAAGCCATCAAAGACCCTGAACTTGCAGTTCTTCTCAGAAAGGGGAACATTTGGAATTCACGCTGAGGAGCAGTGGTGGGGGGGTTTCTGGGGGGCTGCCGATCAGAAAAAAACCCTGAAGAAATTCTTGGAAGAGCTTCATCAACTTCGAAAAATGTGCACACCCTGACAGAGGTTAGGTAAACTAAACTCTGGGCCCTCTGCCCTTTGTGCATAATAAAAGGGAAGAGCCCAGCCACTGACTCCAGTCATTCCTGGTGGGTAAACGAAGACCTCTTACCACCCAAGCCTTCCCAGCTGAAACACACCCCCAACGCTAGGCAGAGTCACACAAGAGGGAAGTACAGGCAGGGCTCACAACCCCGCTTCTGGAATGCCTGGCGCCGGTTTTACCTAAGATTGAAGTCCACACCGCGTGACACCCGACACCCACCCACTAAAGGGGGGGTGACGTCGTATCATTGGAGAAGATCACACACCCAACAAACTTGGAAACGGGGAAGAATCAAAGAACGTTTCCGGGCCGAGGGGTATTGTTGGGTCGTGCTCAGTTCCACTCATCAGGGACTTTTTTGAGGAGACCTATTCAGTTACTGTATTTTTGGAGATTTAAATGACAAGGTAGTTCATGGGGGGGAAAAATGTTGTAACTTAATAGCTTACATTTTTAGGATTGGGATTTGATCTGTTTTTTGGGTTTTGGATGTGTTTTCTGTTTTATTGCCAAAAAAAGGGTTTTTTTTTTTTTTTTTTAAAAAACTAAAATGTTAGGGGTTTTTTAAAAAAAAAACAAGAGTTCGCCACATTTTTCCTTAGTTAATAGAAGTGCCGCGTATACGGAAAACTACTAGATACAGGGAGCTGTTGTGATATGTTTTGTGAAGTTTCGGAAGGTTAATGGCGTACTGTTTTCCCCCTAAATAAAAAAGCCTTTGTTTCATATCCGACGTCCTGCTGTTATTTTGGAGGTATTTAATCTACGGGTTACCTATGAATTACTTTTTCTAAAGTGCGCCCCCAAAAAGGTTTCTAAATTAAAGTAATTTTTGGATAAAAAGGACATTACGAACGGTAATGTGTCAAAGTCTTATCATACTTCTTCTTCGGGGCCCTTTTAAGGTTTCATCGCACCTAGTTTTTTAATGTGTTAAAATTGAAGCTAATTGAGCAAAAAACTCCTAGGGGGATTGAACCAACATCCTGTCTGTTAAACACCCGAACACGGACTTGCCCACGAGACACAGTCCATTGAATTGGGGTGTTTGGCCTCAATATTCAAGGCCCACACACTCACGTTTGCTTTTTCCTCCCAATGCTGTAGGGGTAAATAGTGGGGCCCAAACCCTAGAAGTTTTTTTCAAATAACATGTATCAAAAAGAAACCCGACTCTTTTTTTGTGCCCCCTGATTGAAACGAGAAACCTCTCAATTGGGGATCCAACCCTATTGGGTCCGGGAAATTTTTATAGGTTAAAGTCCCTTCCTTTAGATTAGAGTGCGACATGCTGCCCACAAAAAGGCTCCAAAAGCCCGTAAAGAAAGGGGTTGGAAACTGTACTGTTCCCCCGTGTGGGTTCGAACTCAGGGCCTTCAGTTATGAGATGACGCGCTGCCTACTGCGTTAACGGGGCACAAAATTACCCAACCAAAACCCTAAAATTTAAAATGTTTTTTATTTCAATCAACAAAAATTTAAGGGTTTGACCTGTGAAAAATGCATTGTACGCCTACAAAATATGAACTATAGACTTGCGGATTCCTGCCAATGTCCCCCATGAAGTCCGTCCAATACATGATGTGAAGGATAAAAACGCCATTTGAGACAGTTTTTATTCACTGTACAAAAATCCAGCAAAGACTATGAGGCTTACACACTGATGCCCCAAAAAACAAGGGTCCCATGCGCATTGCCGGGGAATGGGCCGGGTCCTTTCCCGTGGGAGGAGGAATTCGAACCCCAACCCAATGCCCCATGATTTTTCCACATTTCCACTCTGTGGTGAGGGCACATTTAGCCAACAAACAGGGGGTTTCAAGCCCCATGCTTTTAACGTATTTTTATTTTTGTTTTTCCTGAAAGAAAGGGTGCATTCCAGTCCATGCTTTCATGAAAGTTTAATTTCCAAAAAGGACGAATTTGAAAATAAGTTTGATGAAGGACATTTCAAACTGGTAATGTTTCACAATCTATCATTTCTTTTTCCCCTTTCCCGAAAGTTTCATGGCAACTATTTGTTAAGTATGCAAATAAAATGCTAGTTGAAGCAGAAAAACCCCGGGTGGGCTTGAACCACCCCTCCTTTTTAGTTAACCCCGAAGCGGGGCCCCAATTGCGCCACAGAGAACATGCTCCTGATTGAGGGTTTTTTGGGCCCCAAATTTTTAAGGCCCCCCCCCTCACATTTGCTATTTAAACCTCCCGCCCATGTTAGAAACTATCTGAGTTTTCAAAATCTCACAGACAGCACGTTTTTAAAATCCCACAAAACATTTTGTGGTACGCCCAAAGAGCTAAAAAGTAAAAATTTTTCGCTTTAGCTGTTCCGGGGAAGTATACATCGTCTTGTAGACAAAGCGGTTCTGTGTCTATGGGCCCTAGGATGGAAACAGCCCTTTTACCACGTTTTCTTTTAAATCCACCAAAGACCATACAAACGTTTAAATTGATTCCCAAAAAACGACGGCTGCTTCCTGCATTGGGGCCGGAACGGGCCCGGTCTCTGCGTGAAAGGCGAAAAAAAAGGGGCCATGAAGCTCAATGATGCCCCAAATTACGGCCTACATTGGGGCAAAATTTCAGCCAAAAAAGAGGGTTTTTTTTAAGCCTCTAGCTTTTATATGTCATTAATTCTGTATTTCTGAAATAAGGGATACATTCAGTGGTCATTGCTTCATGGATTTGATGATAATATCCAACACAGTTTTCCAATAAAGAAGTGGGAAATTGCAACAGCCACCCCACCCATTTACCATTAAACTCTCACTGTAAAAAAAAAAAAACTTGAATTGTTGATTCAAGAGTTTTTAAATTATCTGATCAGAAAAAAAGGGTTTTCCATAGTAACAACAAAAAATGCGGTCCGCAAACTTCTCTCAAGTTTTCCCTAACAAATATTTAAAAACAGTATAACAAGGATTTTTGAGTACAGCATATTTTCCCCGACGGAAACCCCTGAAAACGCCTGCGCATTGCTGTCTTCTCGGGGGGTTTCCTCATCCAGCCCTCAATTGAGCGGCGTGAGGAATTTGTCGGACATTTTGGGGCAGAAACATCGACTGTGGCCAATTTGGATGCAAATTTGGGGGTTCTTGGGGTAATTGTTACCGTGTTTGCCTAAACAGGTAAATGTGTTTTTACTTTAAAAAGGGAATTTTCAGTAAATGCCCCGTACTATTTTTTTAACCAAATTAGATTCAATGATTCAACTAACCACCACAGTTAGCTTTTTAGTTTAAAAAAATGTCGTTTCTACTACAACGTTAGGCTGACTGTTACCCCCCAAAATAATTTTTCCACAAACATGCAATTTTGTTCAAAAACCCGAAGGGGTTTAAATGCATTTTTATGGTGAGGTTGACAGGGGGTTATACAGTAACCAGCCAGAATTAACATTACACACAGATTGGGGTTGGGGTTGCCAACGTTGGCTGTGTTGGAACTTCCTTGACTTGTATTTTTTCAGCCCGTTTGTTGGTGTTGTGAATATGTTTCCCCTCGAAAAATGGCGGCGACCTTGACTACAACGCATTGGGCCCTGTTTTACAGTGTTAGGGGATATGTAGTAGTAGGTGTAGCTCTTATAAGACGTACGAACAAAGGAAGGGGGGGGGGGGGAAAATGTTCCCCCTTTTGCGGGGGAGGGGAAGATGAATTGGGGCCGGCCGGGTTTTTACAGCCGTTGGGTTAAGGGTTTTTAAAACCGCCGCTTTAAATCTTTTAAGCAAAGCAGTATCTCTAAAAGGGTTGTGCTGTGAGGCTACGCAATGAGCTGACGTCATGCTCGGCGGGCTTTTTTTTTTAACTTTATTGATAACTCAAATTTCCAAAAGCAAAAAACAAATAAGTGAATAACAAAAAATAGGAAAAAAAGTGCCGGGGGAAATTGTTCTGAATTAAAAAATTTAATTTTACAAAAACATTGGGAAAAAGGGGTTGTGCAAGAACTTTTTTCATTCAAAAAAAAACAAAAAAATACTAGGAAAGTAAAACAAAGTACATTTAGGGGATGACAATAATTTGGTAACATAATCGATCATTTTTTTGTTTCAAATATTGTTGAGTCTTTTGCGCTCAACTTGACTAAGTATTGTAATAAGGTTAATATCGATTAGAAAAAAAGGTAAAGTTTCATTTTTTGGAATTTTCAAAAAGATAAAAAGTTTGGGGTTAAAAAGCAAAAGTACTGGTTTCTATTTTTTTTTTATAATATTAAAAAAAGACAAATTTTTTAATTATGTTTGCATTTATGTTACTTGTCATATGTAATTATGCATTAGAATTTAAGAAAAACCTTTTTAGAATTTTACCAATTAGGGCCCGATATGGGGGTGTTAAAAAAATGTACTATAAAAGATTTCCAAATACTTTTTTATCTTGTTTTGTGTTTTTTATTTTTCAGCTCCCCTATTTATTGATTCCTTTTATTGTTTTTTTTTAGGGTTATACCCCATTGGGGCTGTTAGAATTAGTTTTAGGCAGATGCAAAAATACTTAAAAAATAAGTAGAAAGACTGTGCTGTGCAGTGGCCTCCCCGAATTCCATACCATTGTGAATTCTTGTCAATCAGAGGAAGTGACATTTATTTGTAAAAGACTCTCTTCCTGGACATTGAAATTTCAGGGCTATGAGTTGTTGAAGGAATGTGCAGAAATTGTCGTCCTGGATCCGAGTGCTGACGGATTACCCCCCACAGAAAGCAACTCAGTTGGTGGAAAGGGGATGGTGACCGCAAAACATTCATTCTCCCTTAAAAAAAACACAAAAAGGTAGTTTCTTTGGGGAAATTGAAAGATTTAAATTTTAGTGGGCTGAAACAATTTAAAGGATTTTTTGATTGAGAAAAATTTATTCTTATTTGTCATTGATTTTATTTTTTGATTATCAAATGAAAATCCCCTGCAGCCCTAGTTAAGGTGTCAAATGTTTCTAACCCGGTTTAACTATTTTCCCCCTCTTTTTTCTCCTCTTTTCAGACTTTTTTACTTAGGGTAGTTTTCTCCCCAAACATGCCCGGCGAATCAGCTTCCCCGAAGTACCAGGCGGGCCAACGATGATGAAATTAAAGAAAACTTCAACTGAAGGGGATTTTTTTCACTAATTTGAGGATCCAGAGTTTGGAGATGCACATGAAATTGCAGCAATGTCTGAATTCCCCGCTGAACGTGCAGCCTGCATTTATGTGGGACTTTTTTCTCCCACTTAACCAAAAACCGTGGGGCCCTTCAATTGGTTCTCTCCTCTTGGATACAGCCGTGTTAACTCTGAAGATTTTAGGTCTAGCAACCGTTCTATCCCGAGCAAATTTAAGGCATGTTGCAGATGGCCCTCTCCTTCTCTATCCCAAGTTCTCATATGATGTTGAACGAAATTGCTAAGGGAATGGCCCCAAAAGAAAAACAAAGAAAACCTTGACGTGAAAGAGCATTAAAATGGAAATTTTTGGGCAAACTTGCTATGTATCCCGTGAAAGAGCCAGGGCATCCAGGATACGATGGATGGAAAAAAAGTATTAAAAACAAGCTTGGAAACTAAGGCAAAGCTTCGTCAGGGGGGCGCAAAGAGGTAGATTAACAAGAAAAAAAAGGGGGGAATGAAGATGACAGTCCGTTTTACCCCGAAAAACCCAAACGTGGAGAGGCAATCATTCCGGTTCCCAAACACCATTTGTTCTATCGTTGGGGTTAGTTGGTGGAATTTGTACTTTAAAAAATATTGTTAATTTTTAAAAATAAAAAAAAGTAAAAAGCTGAAGTTTTTAGCTTTTTTTTTGTTTTTAGCTTTTTACTGAAACATGTTACGGGGGCGACCGTGCTTTCCTCCCATTAAACAAAAAGCAGATTTTGTATAAAATTTCCTACGGCAAAACAAATTGATATGTTTGTTGTTTTTCACTGGTACT
This sequence comes from Eleginops maclovinus, assembly GCF_036324505.1. Lineage (NCBI taxonomy): Eukaryota > Metazoa > Chordata > Actinopteri > Perciformes > Eleginopidae > Eleginops > Eleginops maclovinus. The sequence goes on from NC_086371.1 coordinate 27,264,940, forward strand.
CCTTAGACATCGGGCATTTGTTACCCAAAGACAGCAGCAGGAAAGGGCCGCCCCTTTTTGTCCGGGAAGACCCCAACCAATTTCTTCGGAGTGTTGGTAAGTAAACAATTGGAAATAAAAATTTAAAAGTACAATCAATTTTGCTTAATGTAGCTTAAACATTTTAGTTTCATAACTGTGCTAAACATTTTTTTTCATAATACACTTTAGGAAGATTTTAATTTTGAGCCCAAGATGTTTTCCCCCAGAACCCCAAATGGGGTGATTTTACCCCAAAAAAAAAAATAAAAATGCCCCCTGAAGGGCAAAAGCCCAACCCATCAGTGGCCCTTGTTGGGGGTGTTCTTTGGCAGAAAAAAACTCTTTAGAACTTGGCCCAAAAAAAGGTTGGTGGGTGATGGCCGCCGTGCAGTTGAGTTGCAATTTAATTCCACAACTGAAGGTAAGAACAGTGATGGTACTAAAGCTAATTTTGAATCGTAGAATGTATTTTTTCTTTTTTTTCCATAGCACTATCCTGCATAATTTACTTTTCTAGGACACTGACCCGGGAAAAAAGAGGGTCAGAGGGGTGTTTGTGGGCATCCTCCCGTCATTGAAGAATAAAGCCGCCATATACCCAAAGTCGAGACGTGCTGTTTGTTGAAGGAACCCTCAACCACCAGAAACTCCCCCTTCTTTCCTTTGCATACTTTTGGCTTACTGTATGCCTGAAAATTGATTTCCAAAAAGGGGATAGGTTTTATTTTAAGCAATTCAAATATCTTTTACGAGCTTGGCTCTCGATCTCGCGCCATAAAGGGCTCTGAAAAAAAAGTTTTGCTGTGAATTAATGGGAACCAGACATGACTTTAACCCTTTTTTGCCTGTTCCCGTGCATTGTGGGTTGTCTCATGTAAAAAATTCACAAATCATTTATTTTAAATATAAGTACCTTCTGTTTTGAATTTGAGAAAACAGAATTTGTGGAGTGGAATTGCCCTCCCAAAAGGGGGATATCCAGTGTTTTTAATGTTCAAGTTTTATTCTTGATCAGGTAAAACTTAATGTTTCAGTTTGACATGCAGTCATTTTAAAACATGCAAGCCCCCTTTGCCATTTGCAAATTTTGAATTGTGAGTTGCAGTTGACAGAGGGGACGGATTTTAATTTTTGTTTTTTTTTTTTCTTTAAAAAAAAATACATTTCCAGTTCAAGGCCATTTTAAAAAAAATTTTTTTAGAACTGTTCAGAACCTATGTTTACAAGAAGAATAAAAACATTTCAGCTAACTTTCAGCTTGGTGCCCCTTTTTTTTTATTCATTTTTTATTGACCCTTTTTAAATACAATTACGCAAAATACATTTTCCTTGATTTGAAAGGCAAAGTTATATTAAAAGATTCAAAATTAATGTTTTTTTCAACAAGAAAATCTGTGTTTGTTGAAAGAGAAAAACCTGGGATTGAAACAAGAATTTCATTGTTAGCCCCACAAAAAATATCTTTTAGGTGAACAAGAAGGGCCCCAAGTTGGGAGAACCCAAATACAATTACACAAAACTTTTCCTGATTTTGAAAGGCAAAATTTATCCCTGAATCAATAATTATAGTTTATTCAAAAAGAATATCTGTGTTTTTTGAAGGGATAATACCTGGATTGAAACAAGAATTTTATTTTTAGGGGAACAAGAAATCTAAGTTGGAGAATTTTTATAAAATTAAAAACCTTGAAAGTCAACAACATAGTCAAAATTTTGAGAAAACTTAAAAAATTTTTTGCATCATGTTGCCTTTAAAATTTGGTTTTCTCAAATTCTTTTTTTTTAAAAGTGTAGGACAGGGTTACCTCAGAATGTACTTTTTTAAAATGCGCACTCCAAAGAGTTTTTGAATTTGAAGTAATTGTTGGATGAAAGGGCATGCGCAATGGAAAAGGTCAAAGATTATCTACTTCTTCTTCTGGCCTTTTTAAGGGTTTCATGCACATTGTTTAAAGTGTTCAAATTAGAAAGCTAAATTTATGCCAAAAAATTCCCTGGGGGGGGTTAAACCAACATCCTGTCGGGTTAACACCGAACACGTGAAGATTGCGCCACAGAGCACATGTCACTTTGGAATTGGGGTGTTTGGCCTCAATATTCAAGGCCCACACATCACATTGCTATTCACCCCTAAATTTGCTGTGGGGGTTTCAATAGTGGGGCCCAAACCAAAAGGGTTTTTTAAAATTTCTTTCCTTTATCAAAGAAGTTTAGGCCGACTCGGGGGTTTCCTGTGCTCCCATGATTGTAGGGAGCAACCTTCTAAATTTTGGCTATCCAACCCCCTTGGGTCCAGGCAAATTTTTTATGGGTTTTTAAAGGGGCCCTTCCTTTTAGATTATAAAGTGCGACTGCTGTCCAACAGGCCCCCAAAAAGCCCTTTAAAGTCAAGGGGGTTGGGTTAACAAAAATTTTTTGCCTTGTGAGGGTCAAAACTCAGGGCCCTTAAGATTTGTGACGGGAAGCGCTGCCTACTCCCGCTAACGGGAAAAAATGAAACCCCAAACCAAAACCCGGGTGAAAATGTAAAGGGTTGTTTTATTTCAATCAACAGAAAAATTATTTTTTAAACCATGTTTAAAAAACATGCATTTTTTCGCCTACAAAATTATGAAAACTTTTGACTTCCCGGTTTTTCCTCCCAATGCCCCCCTTTGGGAAGCTTTTGCCCAGTCCTTGTATGTAAAAGGAGGGAAAAAAAGCCAGTTGAGAAGTTTTGTTTTCCCGACTTTTCAAATATAAAGGAAAAGGGTTATGCGGCATTACCACTGATCCCAAACCCAAAAAAAGGGCCCCAAGGCTCCCATTGGGGGGAATCAGCCCCGGGTCTCTCGATGGCGGGCGGGGTTGGGGACCACTGAAACCCACAATCCCCACATGTTTTGCCCCCACTACCCCCTTGTGGTGAGGTCGGCTTTTTCAGCCAAAAAAACGGGGGTTTTTCAAGCCTCTATTTTTTTTCGGATTTAAAATTTTAAAGGGCTTTAGTTCCGGGAAAAAAGGGCGGCATTCCAGGGGGTCCATGCTTCCCAGGGAAAAAGTTTTTTTTTCCCAAAAAGAGGGCTAAAATTTAAATTGAAATTTGTTTGATAGAAGGACATTGCAAAATGGAAATTGTTTCAAAATTCATGTTTCTACTTTTCACTCGGGTTCCTTAAAACGTTTCATGGCAACTTCTTTTTAAATTTTTATGTTTAAAAAGTATGCTGGGTTTAAAGCGAAAACGCCCGGGTGGGTTTGGAACCCCCACCTTTCGGGTTAAACACAAAACCCCGTTTGAAAATTGGCCCCCACAGAAAACCCCCTTGCCCCCTTCGTTTTGAGGGTTTTTGGGCCCTAATATTCAAGGCCACCCCTCAATTTGCTTTTTCCCCAACCTTCACCCCGAGGTTGAATCAAATTTAGAGTTTTCAAAATCACCCCGGGAGTCGGGCACGTTTAAACCCCAACAAAAAATTTTTTGTTTGGTTTCCCCCAAAGGGTTTAAAGGTAAAATTTCTCTTTTTTATGTTTTCCGGGGGGAAGCTACACATCTGCCCGGGTAGACAAAGCTGAGTTGTGTCTAGGGGCCCCTGGGATGGAAAAAGCCTTTAAACCACATTTTTGCATTCTGAACCCACCAAAGACCATACGGCGTTTTTTTTGTTTTTAAAAATTTAAAGACGGGGTTTTTTTCCTGCATTGGCGGGAATCGGACCGGGGGTTCTGGGGGAAAGGCGAGAATTGGCCCAAACCTGAAGGGCCCCACATGATCCCCCCAAATTACGGCGTCCCCAAGTTAGGTAAAAATTTTTCAGAAAAAAGGGGTTTTTCAACCCTTTTGCTTTTATTTTAATTTTTTCTTTTGTTTCTAAAATTAAGGGATAAAATTTCCGTTGGTCCTTCTTAAAAGGGATTTGTTGACTAATATCCAAGCACTTTTTTCCCAATTCACGGGAATTTGGGGAAACTTGCAACAGCCCACCACCCCTTTATTCCCCTTTAAAAAACCTAGGGGAAAAAGGGTTTCCCTCATGAAAGTACTTTTTTTCTAAAGGGGCACTCCAAAGAGTTTTTTTTTTTTTGGGAAATGAAAATTGTTGGTTTGGGCCTTGCGAAAACTGGTAAGGGTTTTCAAAGTCTTTAATCTTTACTTCTTCTTTGGCCCTTTTTAAAGGGTTTTTCATGGGACCAAAGTTTTTAAAAGGGGTTTTTTTAAAATTTAGACAGCAAAAATTGTTGCACAAAAACGTCCCGGGGGTGGACTTGAACCAACATCCGGCTGTTAACAGCCAAAACCCTGCCCCGTTTTTGCCCCCAACAGAGACAATGTCACATTAAATTGGGGTTTTTGGGCCCTCAATTTCCCAAGGCCCACACACTAACTTTTGCATTCACCCCCCATGTGTAGGGGCTTTTGGGGGGAAAAACCCTAAAAGGTTTTTTAAAATCAAATGTATTAGAAGTTAAAACCCGGACTCTGGGGCCCTGTGCTCCCTTTTTTTGGTAAAGGAAAACCTTCAATTTGGCACCCCAACCCCTACTTGGGCCCAGGAAAAACTTTTATGGGCCTTGAAGTGCCTTCCTTTGATTTGAGTGGGGAATGCTGTAAAAACAGGCTCCCAAAAGTTTAAAATTTTTAAAAGTTTCAAGGCTTTATTTGTCTTATGAAAGCAGATACAGGTATATTTTGGAAATTGAAAAAATCTTAGTGCGTGTTTTCCTTCCAACAACTCAAAATAAAACATGGTGAAAATAACTTTAAAAAAATAGTGAAAAAAAAGGAAGTTTTTTACAGTAACATTAATTTTAAAGATTTGAGGAATGTGAAATTTACTTATGTGGAAATACTTTTGAAAGTTTTTAAAACCCTTTACACTGTTGAATGAGGGGTTTTGGGGGAAAAGATGCATATATTATGTTTTAACGGGATGTATATGGCAAAATTATGTACAATATATAGATATTTTGTACTTTTAAAAAGATTTGTATGGCAGGGGTGTATTTTTTTAAAAATATTAGGGATGTTTGTTTTGTACTTAAACAGTTGGTGAAGTAATTCACACAGCTCAGGATTTCGTAGTTTTTTCCCCTGTGGTAAAAAAACTGTCTCGGGGTTGGGGGTTTTTGGTCCGGATGCTGGGGGGGTTCCCGGCCCGGCCAGGGGGCAGCAGACAGAACAGATTTTTTGTGGGGGTGATGGGGGCCCTTTTAAAATACCCTTCCGGCCCCCCTTTAAAACCGCTGGGGGTGGGGTTTCCTCCATGGATGGCAGCTTTTCCTGGTGTTTGTGCTGGGGAAAGTTTTCACCCCCCTCGGGAGAGTTTTACGGTTGGGGCCCGGGGGAAACCTGCCATCCAGGCGGGGGATCCCAGCCAGTAAAGGTTACTCTCGATGGGGCACCTGTAGAAGTTGCAATTTATCCTGGGGAATGTTGAACTTCCGGGCCCTGCGGAGGAAGAAAAAGGCCGCTGTCGGGTTTTGGTTATGCCCCTGGTGTGTGTGTAAATTTTAGGCCCTCACTGATGTTTCCCCGAGGAACTAAAAGGGGTTTTGACTCCCCAACGGGGTTTTCCCGCGATGGTGTTGGGTGTGTGTGCCTCTCTCCCCTTTTTCCTGTAGTCCACAATCAGCCCCCTTTTTTTTTTGCGGCTTTTGGATGGAGGTTGTTGTCCTGGCCCCAAAGATGTGGGGTCTGCCCTCCTTCTGTAGGGCCGTCTCTTTCCCCCGTCTGTGATCGGGCCCGATGCGGTCGTGCCGTCAGAAAAATTGTGATGGTTTTTGGAAGCTGTGTGGGGCCCCACGCGTCGTGCTTTTGAACAGGGATTTTTGAGGGGGAGGGCTGAGCACAAAAACCTGGGGGGGCCCCGGTTTTGGGGGTCAAGGGGGAGGGGTGATTTTTCCCCAAACCCGCCCTCCCGGGGATCTGCCTTTTGGAAGTCATGTTTCAGTCCAGGGGGCCTGTTGACCCCAAGGTCCCTGAGTTAAATTGATGGGGCTTGGAGGGCCCCAATGGTGTTGAATGCTAAAACTGTATTTCAATAAAACACCCATTCTCACATAAGTTTTCCCTCGGGGCCCAGGTGGGGAGGGCGGTGTGGGGGTGGGGAAAGATGGAAATCATCCGTGGCCTGTTTGCTCTGTGGGAAAACTGCAGGGGGCCCGGGGAGTCAGGGAGGGGGAGGTGATAAAAGTTTTGACAAAAGCAAAAAAGCCTTGTTGATGGAGGTGAGTGAAAGGGGGCGGTAGTCATTGAGGCAGATGGGTTTTGCCCTTTTTGGGGCTGGGAAAATGGGGGGGGACTTTTTAAAAGCTTGGGGGGACTAAAAGAATGGGGCGGGGACCTATTGAAAATGTCGTGAACAAATTTTGCCAGTGAACTGCAAAAAACCCCTTGAGAGCCCGGCCAGGGATGCCATCGGGTTTCCCGGGCCCTTGGTGCGTTGACCCTTGGGGAAGTTTTTACCCCACATCGCAGGGTTTAAAAACCCGGGTGGGCAGGGACCCGGGGCCCTTTTGTGCCCCACCCCGGGGGCTTCTAAAAAGCGTGTTTTAAAATGTGTTCAGTTCATCTGGGAAAAGATGCAACACTTCCTCGCAAAACCGTTGTCCTTTTTTTTGTCTTTTATTTTTTTTAGTCCAGCCCAATTTAGTTTGGGGGTTTGGAGCCCTTGTAGTTCGACTCCCCTTGCCCCTGTATTGTTTTTCGCATGCAAATTTGCTCTCCGGGGGCATACCGGGAAATTCCCTGTACTCCCAAATAAACCCGCCGCTGGTGCGGGCCGGGGCCCCGTGTTTTAAATTTTTTTTAGTGGGCCTCGCCGTTTTCCGGGCTTCTCTTTTGGGGAAATGTCCGTACAGTTAACCGCGGCACGCGTCATCGTTTGCATTTGCCGATGTCCCAAATTTGGGCCGCGTAAAGTTTTGTGTGTTTATATCGTCCCCCTTTCAAACACACACCACCCCGTTTCCCCAAAGCCAGTGGCGGAGAGCAGAGTCGGGATGCTCGGACCAACCCTGCCTGCCCTTGTCACGGGGTCGGCCCCCTCTTAGTCTCGGATGGAAAACGGGGAGGGGGGAAGAATAGATAGGGGGGTTCTAAACTTCCCGAAGGGGGGGGGGGGGGGGCTTTATACTTTGCGGAAAGGAGTGTAAAAAAGGTCAGGTTTTTTCCCCCGGCGTGGGGCAGCGGGAGGTGATAGTATTTCGGCGGGGCTTTTCTTCATGTTGGCTTGTTTAAATCCCGGCAAAATTTAAAAGGGGGCCCTCGGGCCGAAAAGTTTTCTGCCCCTGTCGTTAAACCCCATACAGCTCCTCCAGCCCCTGTGTTTTTGTCGCATGCGGCGGAAAAACGGGGTTTGAACAACAATGTGAACCCCCTCGGAGTTTAAAAGGGGGCCCCGGCACCCCGATCTTAAATTGTGCTCTAGGTTGGGGAAAAACAGTCCAAAAGAAATGATTCCAATTGAGCCCCAGTTGTTTTTAAATTCATAAAGCAGACACCCCCCCCTTGCTTTCCCCTGACTTTTTTTGGCCCGGTTTCATGGCGATAAATGGAGAAACCGTGTGGAAAAATGGCGGCGCCCGGTTTTAGTGGGGCGAACCCAAATTTCTCCGTTAAAACCAAAATTTACAGGTTTAAATTGTCCTTTTAAAAATGCCCCCCGGTAGGGGAGTTCGTTCCACCTTATTATCCGGGGGAAGGGACATTTGCCAAAAAGTAAAAATCGGTAGAGGGGGGCCTGTTTTCCTTTTCCCTCACCCTCTGACCAGGCCCCCGGCCCCCGGGAACCTCGGGGGCTCTTCCCCCTGGCCCCACAGGTAGGCCCAGGGTAAACACGGGGACTCTCCTTTTTTGCAGGTCGTCGGGATTTTTTGCTGTCCCAGCGTTTTTGATTTTGAAAAATTTTGGTTCTCTACAAAATTGGATGATAGGGTCGCTTGGGGGGTTTTTTGAATGTTGCAAAAAAAATTTTTAAAACCCAAACCAAAAGAAAAAAACAATAAAAACACTAAATGGGGGTTTTGGTTGGGGGGCTCGGGGGACCGGAACCCCATCCCCGGCCCCCATCTTGTAAGTCAAGGGGGGGGTTTGGTAACTAAAATGTTCCCCGTGTGGGGGTTCAAATCACGGTTTTAGATTTTGGACTGACCCCGTGCCTACTGCGAAAACCCGAGGCAAAAAAATGACCCCAACCCAAAACCGGGAAAGAAATGTTGTTTTTTCCCAATCAACAAAAAAATTAGGGTTTTTGCCCCTTGTGAAAACATGCCATTGTACGCCTACGAAATATGCAACTATTAGACTTGCGGATTCCTGCCAATGTCCACCATTGAAGCTCCAGTCCAAGTCCATGTATGTGAAGGATGAAAACAGCCAGATGAGACAGTTTTGTATTCCGACTGTACAAATATCCAGGCAAAGACTATGCAGGCATTACACACTGATGCCAAACAACAAAGGGTCCCATGCTGCATTGGCCGGGAATCGGACCCGGGTCTCTCGCGTGGCAGGCGAGAATTCGACCACTGAACCACCAATGCTCACATGATTTGCCACACTACCACTCTGCTGGTGAGGTCAGCATTTCAGCCAACAAACAGGGGTTTTCAAGCCTCTATGCTTTTATACAGTATTTCATTATATGCTTTAGTTCCTGAAAGAAGGGCTGCATTCCAGTGGTCCATGCTTACATGGAAAGTTTGAATTCCAAAGAGGATCTGAATTTGAATGTAATTGTTTGATAGAAGGACATTGCACAACTGGTAATGTTTCACAATCATGATCATACTTTTCACTCTGGTTCCCTGAACGTTTCATGGCAACTAGCTTGTTAATGTATGCAAATAAGTATGCTAGTTGAAGCAGAAAACGTCCCTGGGTGGGCTTGAACCACCATCCTTTCAGTTAACAGCCGAACGCGCTGACCAATTGCGCCACAGAGACACATGCTCCATCGACTTGAGGGTGTTTGGCCTCAATATTCAAGGCCCACCCACTCACATTTGCTATTCAATCCTCACCACCCGATGTCTAGAATCTAACTAGAGTTTTCAAAATCACACCGAGTCAGCACGTATAACATCCCACAAAACATCTTTGCTGGTACGCTCCAAAGAGCTAAAGAGTAATATTTCTCACTTTAGCTGATTCCTGGGGAAGCTACACATCTGTCTTGTAGACAAAGCTGAGTCGTGTGTCTATGGGCCCCTAGGATGGAAACAGCCTTTCACCACAGTTTTGCATTCTGAATCCACACAAAGACCATACAGGCGTTATACTTTGATTTCAAATAACGACGAGCTGCTTCCTGCATTGGCCGGGAATCGGACCTGGGTCTCTCGCGTGAAAGGCGAGAATTGGACCACTGAATGCTCACATGATGCCCCAAATTACGGCGCTACCAGTTAGGTCAAAATTTCAGCCAACAAAGAGGGTTTTTCAAGCCTCTACGCTTTTATATGTCATTATATTCTGTAGTTTCTGAAATAAGGGATACATTCCAGTGGTCCATGCTTACAAGGATTTGATGACTAATATCCAAGCACAGTTTTCCAATCACAAGAAGTGGGAACTTGCAACAGCCCACCACACCTATTCACCATTAAACTCTAGAGCCACAGGGTTACCTCATGAATGTACTTTTTCTAAAGTGCGCACTCCAAAGAGTTTCTGAATTTGAATGTAATTGTTGGATAGAAGGAGATTGCGCAACTGGTAATGTGTCAAAGTCAGTATCATACTTCTTCTTCTGGTCCTTTTAAGGTTTCATCGCACCTAGCTTGTTAATGTGTTCAAATTAGAAAGCTAATTGAAGCACAAAACGTCCCTGGGTGGACTTGAACCAACATCCTGTCTGTTAACAGCCGAACACGCTGACCGATTGCGCCACAGAGACACATGTCACATTGAATTGAGGGTGTTTGGCCTCAATATTCAAGGCCCACACACTCACGTTTGCTATTCACTCCTCAATGATGTAGGGGTCAATAGTGTGGCCAACCTAGAAGATTTTTCAAATCATACATGTATCTAGAAGATAGAGCCGACTCTGTGTTCCTGTGCTCCCATGATCGTAACGAGCAACCATCTCAATTTGGCTATCCAACCCTACTTGGGTCCAGGCAAAATTCTTTATAGGCTTGAAGTGCCTTCCTTTAGATTATGAGTGCGACATGCTGTCCACACAGGCTCCCAAAAGCCCGTCAAGTCAAGCGGTTGGTAACTGTACTGTTGCCCCGTGTGAGGGTCGAACTCACGGCCTTCAGATTATGATACTGACGCGCTGCCTACTGCGCTAACGAGGCACAAAACATACTTCAACCTAAACCGTGAAATGTAAATGTTGTTTTATTTCAATCAACAGAAATTACTGGTTGACCATGATGAAAACATGCATTGTACGCCTACGAAATATGCAACTATAGACTTGCGGATTCCTGCCAATGTCCACCATTGAAGCTCCAGTCCAAGTCCATGTATGTGAAGGATGAAAACAGCCAGTTGAGACAGTTTTGTATTCCGACTGTACAAATATCCAGGCAAAGACTATGCAGGCATTACACACTAATGCCAAACAACAAAGGGTCCCATGCTGCATTGGCCGGGAATCGGACCCGGGTCTCTCGCGTGGCAGGCGAGAATTCGACCACTGAACCACCAATGCTCACATGATTTGCCACACTACCACTCTGCTGGTGAGGTCAGCATTTCAGCCAACAAACAGGGGTTTTCAAGCCTCTATGCTTTTATACAGTATTTCATTATATGCTTTAGTTCCTGAAAGAAGGGCTGCATTCCAGTGGTCCATGCCTACATGGAAAGTTTGAATTCCAAAGAGGATCTGAATTTGAATGTAATTGTTTGATAGAAGGACATTGCACAACTGGTAATGTTTCACAATCATGATCATACTTTTCACTCTGGTTCCCTGAACGTTTCATGGTAACTAGCTTGTTAATGTATGCAAATAAGTATGCTAGTTGAAGCAGAAAACGTCCCTGGGTGGGCTTGAACCACCATCCTTTCAGTTAACAGCTGAACGCGCTGACCAATTCCGCCACAGAGACACATGCTTCATCAGCTTGAGGGTGTTTGGCCTCAATATTCAAGGCCCACCCACTCACATTTGCTATTCAATCCTCACCGCCCGATGTCTAGAATCTAACTAGAGTTTTCAAAATCTCACCGAGTCAGCACGTATAACATCCCACAAAAAATCTTTGCTGGTACGCTCCAAAGAGCTAAAGAGTAATATTTCTCACTTTAGCTGAATCCTGGGGAAGCTATACATCTGTCTTGTGGACAAAGCTGAGTCGTGTGTCTATGGGCCCCTAGGATTGAAACAGCCTTTCACCACAGTTTTGCATTCTGAATCCACACAAAGACCATACAGGCATTATACTTTGATTCCAAATAACGACGAGCTGCTTCCTGCATTGGCCGGGAATCGGATTCGGGTCTCTCGCGTGGCAGGCGAGAATTGGAACACTGAATGCTCACATGATGCCCCAAATTACGGCGCTGCCGGTTAGGTCAAAATTTCAGCCAACAAAGAGGGTTTTTCAAGCCTCTACGCTTTTATATGTCATTATATTCTGTAGTTTCTGAAATAAGGGATACATTCCAGTGGTCCATGCTTACAGGATTTGATGACTAATATCCAAGCACAGTTTTCCAATCACAAGAAGTGGGAACTTGCAACAGCCCACCACACCTATTCACCATTAAACTCTAGAGCCACAGGGTTTGTTGTAACTTAATAGCTTACAGTTTAGGATTGGTGATTTGATCTGTTTGTTGGTTTGAGATGTGTTTTCTGTTTTATTGCCTAACAAAGGGTTAAAAAACTACCAGAATGCTTAGCGGCTAAAACAAGAGTTACGCGCGTTTTTCCTTAGTATAAATAGAAGTGCCGCATATACGGAAAACTACTAGCATACATGGAGCTGTTGATGATATGTTTTGTGAAGTTTGCGGAACGTGTAATGGTCGCTACTGATTTCCCTAAATAAAGAAGCCTTTGTTTCATATCCGACGTCCTGCTGCTATTTTGGAGGTAGTTAATCTACATTTTTGGTGCCGAAACCCGGGATAAGATGAGCCAGGAGGACTCAATCGGAGATGCAGCCGGAGCTGCGGGAATGACAGGAGACGAACGTCGGACAGAAGCGGAAAGAATGAGACGAAAGCGAGTTACAATCAGAGGTGCCACTACAAGACTTATTAATCAGATTGACTCAGAAATGGCCAAGCCAGATCCAGATACTGATCACTTGAGTACTTTATTGGAAATGCTGTCGGCTAAGGAGGACAGTCTGTCTGAACTCGACCACGGAATAGAACGGCTAACTGCGTTGGATGACTTGGAAACGGAGATCGAAGCCTCCGAGGAATACAAGGAACGTGTCATCATGTCCAGGAGCCGTGCGCAGCGCACGATAAAGAAAATGGAGGAGGTGAACCAAAGCGCAGCACATCCAAGAGTGAGTGACGCTTCATGTAACTCAGTACCACAGAGACAATCAGTAAAGCTACCAAGGTTGATTATTGACAAATACAATGGAGATGTCAGTATGTGGCAAGAGTTTTGGAGCCAATATGAGACTGCTATACACGAAAATGATGCACTGTGCAAGAGAGAGAAATTTACCTATCTGAAAACCTACCTCACTGGTGCAGCTGCAAAGGCAGTAGCAGGACTGGTGTTAACAGATGTAAATTATGACAGCGCAATCACTTTACTGCAAAGCAGATTTGGAAGGAAAGATCTGGTGATCAGTGCTCACATGTCAAAGCTACTAAATCTAAACCCTGTAAAGAAATCATCTGATGTGAATGCATTAAGGCGGTTATATGATGTATGTGAAATTCAGATTAGGAGCTTGGAGTCACTGGGTGTAGTGTCAGAAATCTACGGAAGCCTACTATGCCCAATCTTACTGCAGATGATTCCAGATGACATAGCTCTTGAATATAGTCGTCAGAGGGGAGTGGATGATGAATGGAAGGTTGCTGAAATAGTCACATTCCTACAGAAGGAGGTTCAGAGCAGGGAAAGAGCACTGCAAATGACAAATTCATATAGAACAGAACATAAAGCAGAAAACAAGCCATGGAAGCAGTCACGTTCATTCAATGAAGTGAAAATGAAAGGACCTAGCATGCAATCTGCTGCTGCAACGCACACAGCCAGCCAGAAGACATACAACTGTTTGTTCTGTGACAGTGCAGAACATAAATCTGAACATTGCCCAGATCACAACGTTCCTGAACGCAAAGACAAACTCAAGAAAATGGGAAGATGCTTTGTGTGTTTAGGATGGAAACACATTGCAAGATTCTGCAAGATGAAGGATGTGTCATGTGAAAAATGTGGAAGAAGACATCACATTGCTGTGTGCACCGGTGAGAGAAATGAGGTGCAGCCCCACACTGTTACTGAAGATGCTGTTGTTTCCTCAGTCATTCCTCATTCAGTGAGGATGAAAACAGATGGACAGAATACTGTGCTGCTCCAAACTGCTAAGGCGTGGGTGCAAGGTCCATCAGGCAGAAAAATAGCTCGCTGCTTACTCGATGGAGGCAGTCAGAGAAGCTTCATCCATGAAAACCTAGTGAAGAGCCTGAAGTTACCAGTAATCAGACAAGAGACACTCACTCTTCACACGTTTGGCTCCTCTGTCCCCACAAGGTCACAACGCAACACAGTTAAGGTAATCATGGAGAATGTCTGGGACAGCCAGCAGAGAATTGAAATAGAAGCTGTAGAAACCCCACAGGTGTGCTCAGCTGTGATGAAGGTTCCTGGTGACCAGATTCAACATGAGCTTAAGAAAAGGGGACTGCAACTAGCAGACTTCCCCGGCGATGACGGTGATCCTGAGCTCTCCATCCTGATAGGAGCAGACTACTATTGGCAAATAGTATCAGGAAGAGTGGAGAGACTCACAGAGACATTGGTTGCATTGGAGAGCACCTTTGGATGGTCTGTGCAGGGACCAGTGTCCATGTCAAGTGTCACAGAGGCTGCCTGCATGTTCATACCACTTGATGAAGACACACTTGTCTCCAAGCAACTGAATGCATTCTGGGAAATTGCGTCTCTGGGTATCACAAGTGACAAAACACAGAACCCAGCAGAAGAAGAGGCTCTGCAGATGTTCGAAAGAACGACAACCTTCAAAAATGGACGATACCACGTGGAGTTGCCATGGAAACCAGAAAGAGCAGAACTCCAAGACAACTACAGAGTTGCCAAAAAGAGGTTTGAAGGTCTGAAGAGAAGACTAAAGAAAGATGTTACATTGTACAGCAGATACAATGAAGTAGTGGAGGACTACTTACAACAGAACATTGCAGAGGATGTGCCAAAGGACAATGCAAATGCAGACAATGTGAAATACTACTTACCTCACCACGCAGTACTCCGAGAGGATAAGGTGACCACAAAATTGAGAGTGGTATTTGATGTGTCGTCCCATGAAGATGGCTATCCATCTCTCAATGACTGTTTACTCACAGGACCAAACCTAAATCCGGATATTCTCAGCATCCTGATTAGGTTCAGAAAACATGAGATCGCCTTCATGGAAGACATAAAAAAGGCGTTTCTGCAGATATCCCTCGCCGAGAAAGACAGAGACGCAGTGAGGTTCCTGTGGCTCTCGGGCCCACCAAATGGAGAACAGGATGAAAGGCTGCGGATGCTGAGGATGACAAGAGTGGTGTTTGGAGCCTCCCCAAGTCCCTTCTTACTCGCCGCTACAATCAGAAAGCATCTGCAAAATTATGAAACCGAACAGCCACAAGTTGTAGAGACAATAAGAGAGTCACTCTATGTTGATGACTTTATTGCAAGCTCACGCACTGTGGAAGAGGCTTACTATGTAATAACCACCGCTAAGCAAATGCTGTCAACCGCAGGCATGGACCTCTGCAAGTGGATGACCAACTCTCCTGAGCTGAAGAGGAAATGGGAGGAGAGCACAACAGACCACACACTGGCGCCAGAGACACCCGGAGCAGTGCTGAAGGTGTTAGGCTTAGTGTGGAGACCAGAGACCGATGACTTCACCTTTGACCTCAGACCGCTAGTAAGCATTCTAAAGCAAAAGAAGAACACAAAGAGGAGCGTTCTACAGTCATCCGCACGTATCTATGACCCGCTTGGGTTCCTGACTCCCTTCACCATCAGAATCAAGTGCATGTTTCAAGAAATGTGGGAGAGAGGACTCTCCTGGGATGAGGAGCTACCACCCGATCTGACTCGAGAATGGCAACAGTGGTGTTTAGAACTGCCCCAGCTACACCAACTCGCCATACCAAGGTGGTACCGAACAGACACGCAGTCAGAGAACAAGCATGCCCTGAAACTACATGTGTTCTGTGACGCCAGTGAAAGAGCTTACAGTGCTGTAGCCTACCTGCAAGGTGAAACTCAAGACGGAGAACCTACAATGAGCCTAGTCGCGTCCAAATCCAGGGTGGCCCCTCTCAAGAAAATGACACTGCCACGCCTAGAGCTCATGGGAGCTGTGATCGGAGCGAGACTAGCAAACAACTTGATGATTACTCTGAAAATGGAACCAATTCAGATAAGAATGTGGACAGATTCTATGATTACGCTGCATTGGATCTGCAGCTCTGCTCAGAAGTGGAAACAGTTCGTCGCAAATAGAGTGACCGAGATCCAGTCACTGACCAACCCAGAGTCATGGTCACACATCGCAGGAAAGATAAATCCAGCTGACCTCCCCACCAGAGGACAAACTGTTGAAAACTTCAAACATAGCCATCTATGGTGGAATGTTCCCAGCCTTGTGACATCAGCCGATCAGTCAGAGGAGACTGATGATGATTATGTTCCAGAAAGGGCGAACACAGAACTCAAGTCGAGTCACCAAGTCACTGTACAGCTTGCTGCAAATGACGCAGACCTCACTGAACCAGTGCTGGAGCTAGCCAGATACAGCAAACTGAAAAGAGTCTTCAGAGTGACAGCCTGGATAAAGAGATTCATAGCAAATGCTCAAACAAAACCAAAGACAAGAGGAGAACTGACTGCTGACGAGCTCTTCGAGGCCGAAAGGTACTGGATCAAGGTAACACAACAACAGAGTTTCAGTCAAGAGATCAAACAACTAAAGACAGGAAAGGGCCTCAGTGACTGTAAGATTAAAAAACTCAAGCCATTCCTGGATGAACATGAACTGCTCAGTGTGGGAGGAAGGCTGCAGCAGTCTGACTTCACATTCAGAGAGCAGCACCCATGGATCCTGCCCAGCAAGCATAAATATTCAGAAATGCTCATACAGTACTGTCATGAGAAGGTGATGCATTCAGGAGTGAGAGACACCCTCGTACAAGTTAGGGAGAGATACTGGATCATGCGCGCAAGGCAGCTGGTCAAGAGTGTTGTGGCAAGATGCACAATCTGCAAAAGATTCAAGGCAAAGGCTGGAAGGCAGATCACTGCACCTTTACCAAAGGACAGAATAACTGAATCCCCACCATTCGAAGTCACAGGTGTGGATTTTGCAGGGCCGCTTTATGTGAAAGCGGAGGATTCTGTAAAAAAGTCATACATCGCGCTATTCACCTGTGCGGTAACCAGAGCCGTACACTTGGAGCTAGTCTCAGATCAGTCAACAGAGACATTCCTGTTAGCGTTGAAAAGATTCATTGCTAGAAGAGGATTATGCAAGGTAATCTACTCAGACAACGCAAGAACATTCAAGAGAGCTGATCAGTACTTGAAAGAGCTGTGGAAAGCCATCAAAGACCCTGAACTGCTGCAGTTCTTCTCAGAAAGGGGAATCACTTGGAGATTCATCGCTGAGCGAGCAGCCTGGTGGGGCGGATTCTGGGAGAGGCTCGTCCGATCAGTAAAAACATGCCTGAAGAAAGTTCTTGGAAGAGCTTCACTCAACTTCGAAGAAATGTGCACAGTCCTGACAGAGGTTGAGGCTACACTAAACTCTAGGCCTCTGACCTTTGTGCATAATGAAGTGGATGAGCCACAGCCACTGACTCCAGCTCACTTCCTGGTGGGTAAACGACTGACCTCTCTACCACCCAAGCCATTCCCAGCTGAAACACAGCACCCAACTGCTAGGCAGAGATCACACGAAGATGGAAGTACAGGCAGAGACTCACAACCAGCTTCTGGAATGCCTGGCGCCAGGATTACCTACTAGACTTGAAGTCAGCACACCGCTGTGACACACCGACACCCACCCCACTGAAAGTGGGTGACGTCGTACTCATTGGAGAAGATCACACACCCAGACAAACCTGGAAACTGGGAAGAATCAAAGAACTGTTTCCAGGCCGAGATGGTATTGTTAGGTCGTGCTCAGTTCGCACTACATCAGGGACTTTGTTGAGGAGACCTATTCAGTTACTGTATTGTCTGGAGATTTAAATGACCAGAGTAGTTCATCGGGGGGAGAATGTTGTAACTTAATAGCTTACAGTTTAGGATTGGTGATTTGATCTGTTTGTTGGTTTGAGATGTGTTTTCTGTTTTATTGCCTAACAAAGGGTTAAAAAACTACCAGAATGCTTAGCGGCTAAAACAAGAGTTACGCACATTTTTCCTTAGTATAAATAGAAGTGCCGCGTATACGGAAAACTACTAGCATACATGGAGCTGTTGATGATATGTTTTGTGAAGTTTGCGGAACGTGTAATGGTCGCTACTGATTTCCCTAAATAAAGAAGCCTTTGTTTCATATCCGACGTCCTGCTGTTATTTTGGAGGTAGTTAATCTACAGGGTTACCTCATGAATGTACTTTTTCTAAAGTGCGCACTCCAAAGAGTTTCTAAATTTGAAAGTAATTGTTGGATAGAAGGACATTACGCAACTGGTAATGTGTCAAAGTCATTATCATACTTCTTCTTCTGGTCCTTTTAAGGTTTCATCGCACCTAGCTTGTTAATGTGTTCAAATTAGAAAGCTAATTGAAGCACAAAACGTCCCTAGGTGGACTTGAACCAACATCCTGTCTGTTAACAGCCGAACACGCTGACCGATTGCGCCACAGAGACACATGTCACATTGAATTGAGGGTGTTTGGCCTCAATATTCAAGGCCCACACACTCACGTTTGCTATTCACTCCTCAATGCTGTAGGGGTCAATAGTGTGGCCAACCTAGAAGATTTTTCAAATCATACATGTATCTAGAAGATAGAGCCGACTCTGTGTTCCTGTGCTCCCATGATTGTAACGAGCAACCATCTCAATTTGGCTATCCAACCCTACTTGGGTCCAGGCAAAATTCTTTATAGGCTTGAAGTGCCTTCCTTTAGATTATGAGTGCGACATGCTGTCCACACAGGCTCCCAAAAGCCCGTCAAGTCAAGCGGTTGGTAACTGTACTGTTGCCCCGTGTGAGGGTCGAACTCACGGCCTTCAGATTATGAGACTGACGCGCTGCCTACTGCGTTAACGAGGCACAAAATATACGCCAACCTAAACCGTGAAATGTAAATGTTGTTTTATTTCAATCAACAGAAATTACTGGTTGACCATGATGAAAACATGCATTGTACGCCTACGAAATATGCAACTATAGACTTGCGGATTCCTGCCAATGTCCACCATTGAAGCTCCAGTCCAAGTACATGTATGTGAAGGATGAAAACAGCCAGTTGAGACAGTTTTGTATTCCGACTGTACAAATATCCAGGCAAAGACTATGCAGGCATTACACACTGATGCCAAACAACAAAGGGTCCCATGCTGCATTGGCCGGGAATCGGAGCCGGGTCTCTCGCGTGGCAGGCGAGAATTCGACCACTGAACCACCAATGCTCACATGATTTGCCACACTACCACTCTGCTGGTGAGGTCAGCATTTCAGCCAACAAACAGGGGTTTTCAAGCCTCTATGCTTTTATACAGTATTTCATTATATGCTTTAGTTCCTGAAAGAAGGGCTGCATTCCAGTGGTCCATGCTTACATGGAAAGTTTGAATTCCAAAGAGGATCTGAATTTGAATGTAATTGTTTGATAGAAGGACATTGCACAACTGGTAATGTTTCACAATCATGATCATACTTTTCACTCTGGTTCCCTGAACGTTTCATGGCAACTAGCTTGTTAATGTATGCAAATAAGTATGCTAGTTGAAGCAGAAAACGTCCCTGGGTGGGCTTGAACCACCATCCTTTCAGTTAACAGCCGAACGCGCTGACCAATTGCGCCACAGAGACACATGCTCCATCGACTTGAGGGTGTTTGGCCTCAATATTCAAGGCCCACCCACTCACATTTGCTATTCAATCCTCACCGCCCGATGTCTAGAATCTAACTAGAGTTTTCAAAATCTCACAGAGTCAGCACGTATAACATCCCACAAAACATCTTTGCTGGTACGCTCCAAAGAGCTAAAGAGTAATATTTCTCGCTTTAGCTGATTCCTGGGGAAGCTATACATCTGTCTTGTAGACAAAGCTGAGTCGTGTGTCTATGGGCCCCTAGGATGGAAACAGCCTTTCACCACAGTTTTGCATTCTGAATCCACACAAAGACCATACAGGCGTTATACTTTGATTCCAAATAACGACGAGCTGCTTCCTGCATTGGCCAGGAATCGGACCCGGGTCTCTCGCGTGAAAGGCGAGAATTGGACCACTGAATGCTCACATGATGCCCCAAATTACGGCGCTACCAGTTAGGTCAAAATTTCAGCCAACAAAGAGGGTTTTTCAAGCCTCTACGCTTTTATATGTCATTATATTCTGTAGTTTCTGAAATAAGGGATACATTCCAGTGGTCATTGCTTACAAGGATTTGATGACTAATATCCAAGCACAGTTTTCCAATCACAAGAAGTGGGAACTTGCAACAGCCCACCACACCTATTCACCATTAAACTCTACACTGTAAAAAAAAAGAACTTGAAATTGTTGATCTCATTAGAGTTTTTAAATTAATCTGACTCAGAAATAAAGGTTTGCCATATGTAACTAACAAAAACGTGTCGGTCCAGCAAACTTCTCTCTATAGTTGCCCTAACAAGTATTTAAAACACAGTATAACAAGGATTTTTGAGTACACGCATATTTTCCCCGACGGAAACTCCGTAGACGACTACGCGCCTGCGCATTGCTGTCTTCTGCGGGGTTTCCTCATCCGAGCCCTCACTCTGAGCGGCGCTGAGCGAATTTGTCGGACATTTTGTGGACAGAAACATCGACGTGTGGCCGAATTTGGATGCTAAGTTGGGGATTCTTGGGATATTTGTCTACCGTGTTTGCCTAAACAGGTAAGTGTGTTTTTACTTAACAAGGAATATTAACAGTAAAGTGCACTGTACTATTTCAACCAAAATATAGATTCAATGAGTTCAACTAACCACCACAGTTAGCTTTGCTAGCTTAGCTACAAATGTCGTTCTACTACACACAGTTAGGCTGACTGTTACCCCCCAAAATAATTTGTCCACAAACATGCAATTTTGTTCAAGCACCCGAAGGCGTTTATAATGCATTTTGATGGTGAGGTTGACAGGTGTTATACAAGTAACCTCAGCCAGACATATAACATTACACACAGCATTGGGATTGGGATATGCCAACGTTGCCGCTGTGTTGGAACTTAGCCTTGACTTGTATTTTTACAGCCAGTCTTGTCTGGTGTTGTGAATACTGTTTCCCCGTCGAAAAACTGGCGGCGACCTTGACGTACAAGCGCATGTAGTCCCTGTTATACAGCATGTTCATGGCGGATATGTATGTATGTATGTGTGTATGCTCTGTATAAGACGTACGAACACGGAATGGGGGGGGGGGGGCATTATTGTTCCGCTGTTAAGCTGGTTGAGGAGGTAATGTTACGTGTAATGGGGAGCCGGCCGCCGGTGTGTTACACGTCACGTTGTGGTTAAGGGTAAAAACACAAAGCCGACGTGCATCTTCTTAACCGCAGTATTGCAGAATATCAGTCTAAAAGGGCTTGTGACTGTGAGGCTAGCGCATATGAGCTGACGTCATGCTCGGCGGGCTTTTTTTTCAACTTTATTGATAACGGTCAAATTCCAACAGCAACACAAATAAGTGAATAACAAAAGTAGGAAACAAAGTGCCAGGGAATTCAGTTCTGACATTAAAAAAATAATTTGACAAAAACATCTGGGAAAGGGGATTGTGCAAGAAGCTTTTTACATTCAATAAAAACAAAATAATACATAGGAAAAGTAAAACATAAGTACATTTAAGGGGTATAGACTAATAATTAGGTAACATAAGTCGATCATTTTATGTTTCAAATATTGTTTGAGTCTTTTGCTGCTCAACTTGACTAGAGTATTGTAATATAGGTTAATATCGATTAGAAATAAGGTAAAGTTTCATTTTAGGAATTTGCAAAAAAAAA
>NC_086371.1:27286828-27468575 GCF_036324505.1 Eleginops maclovinus
GGGGGATTTAAATGATGGTTTTGGAGGGCACAATGGTGTTGAATGCTGAACTGTAGTCAATGAACAGCATTCTCACATAAGTGTTCCTCTGGTCCAGGTGGGAGAGGGCAGTGTGGAGGGTGAGGGAGATGGCATCATCCGTGGACCTGTTTGCTCTGTAGGCAAACTGCAGGGGGTCCAGTGAGTCAGGGAGGGAGGAGGTGATAAAAGTTTTGACTAACCGCTCAAAGCACTTCATGATGATGGAGGTGAGTGCAACTGGGCGGTAGTCATTGAGGCAGATGGGTTTTGTCTTTTTGGGGACAGGGACAATGATGGACTCTTTAAAGCATGTGGGGACTACAGACTGGAGCAGTGACCTATTGAAAATGTCTGTGAAATCTGCCAGCTGAACTGCACACACCTTGAGAGCACGGCCAGGGATGCCATCAGGTCCAGGAGCCATGTGTGCGTTGATCCTTTTCAGAGATCTACACACATCTGCACTGGTTAAAACCAGTGAGCAGGGATCCTGGGCCTTTTGTGCCTCCAAAGCCGGGGGCCTCTCAAAGCGTGCATAAAATGTGTTCAGTTCATCTGGGAGAGATGCAGACACTTCCTCAGCACCACTCGTTGTCCTTTTGTAGTCTGTTATTGTTTTTAGTCCAGACCACATATTTCTGGCGTTGGAGCCTGTTCTGCCTTTGCAGATGAAAAAGTTAAAAGTAATAAGTTAAGTTAAAATTCATCAGTTCATACGTAGATTTAAAAAGTGTATGTTCTTGGTTGTAAGAAACTGCGTCAGAGTGAGTGGTCTTTTCTTTGGTCTCGAGAAACCGCATCGTAGTGAGCGCTCAGTGCGTTAGCAGCAGCTATGTAACCAGCGCGGTTGTTCTCCTCATTACATGCTCAGGAGAGCTGAGGCACGCACAGACAGATAAGCAGACTGTTAAAATCATATTGTCAAAGGTTACAAACGCTTTTGCCTTGGAGAATATTTGTCTGTAAGTATTATAAGTGGTCAAATGTGTATTTTATATCAAGACCTACTTGTTGTGTTTTTATGAGTATAGCCTACTCCGCTAACGTTAGCTCATGCTGAGATGCTATTTTGTGTTAACATGCTAACTCTTCTCAGTTTGTTCATTTGTGGAGGCTAATTGAAATGTACTCATTCTATGCCAACTCACACTGTGTTTTAAGTAAGTAAAGTGTGTTTATTTCTGTAATCTGCAGTTTTACGGTGATGTTGGAAAAAAGAAGACTTCATTAAAGGACAAGAAAAGTCAAGCCTTGTGGTTTTTTGGAGGGCTTCTAGCTAACCGTTATCTGACTGTCTAGCCTTGCATCGGCACATGCACTGCGAGGGCAGTACAGAGCCCTTGTAGTTCGACTCCACCTTGTCCCTGTATTGTCTTTTCGCACTGCTAATAGCTCTCCGGAGTGCATACCTGGAATTCCTGTACTCATCCAAATCACCGCCGCTGTGCGCGATGGCCCGTGCTTTAAGTTTAGCTCGGACCTCGCCGTTTATCCAGGGCTTCTCAATTGAATTGAACATTGAATTGAGGGTGTTTGGCCTCAATATTCAAGGCCCACACACTCACGTTTGCTATTCACTCCTCAATGCTGTAGGGGTCAATAGTGTGGCCAACCTAGAAGATTTTTCAAATCATACATGTATCTAGAAGATAGAGCCGACTCTGTGTTCCTGTGCTCCCATGATTGTAACGAGCAACCATCTCAATTTGGCTATCCAACCCTACTTGGGTCCAGGCAAAATTCTTTATAGGCTTGAAGTGCCTTCCTTTAGATTATGAGTGCGACATGCTGTCCACACAGGCTCCCAAAAGCCCGTCAAGTCAAGCGGTTGGTAACTGTACTGTTGCCCCGTGTGAGGGTCGAACTCACGGCCTTCAGATTATGAGACTGACGCGCTGCCTACTGCGCTAACGAGGCACAAAATGTACGCCAACCTAAACCGTGAAATGTAAATGTTGTTTTATTTCAATCAACAGAAATTACTGGTTGACCATGATGAAAACATGCATTGTACGCCTACGAAATATGCAACTATAGACTTGCGGATTCCTGCCAATGTCCACCATTGAAACTCCAGTCCAAGTCCATGTATGTGAAGGATGAAAACAGCCAGTTGAGACAGTTTTGTATTCCGACTGTACAAATATCCAGGCAAAGACTATGCAGGCATTACACACTGATGCCAAACAACAAAGGGTCCCATGCTGCATTGGCCGGGAATCGGACCCGGGTCTCTCGCGTGGCAGGCGAGAATTCGACCACTGAACCACCAATGCTCACATGATTTGCCACACTACCACTCTGCTGGTGAGGTCAGCATTTCAGCCAACAAACAGGGGTTTTCAAGCCTCTATGCTTTTATACAGTATTTCATTATATGCTTTAGTTCCTGAAAGAAGGGCTGCATTCCAGTGGTCCATGCTTACATGGAAAGTTTGAATTCCAAAGAGGATCTGAATTTGAATGTAATTGTTTGATAGAAGGACATTGCACAACTGGTAATGTTTCACAATCATGATCATACTTTTCACTCTGGTTCCCTGAACGTTTCATGGCAACTAGCTTGTTAATGTATGCAAATAAGTATGCTAGTTGAAGCAGAAAACGTCCCTGGGTGGGCTTGAACCACCATCCTTTCAGTTAACAGCCGAACGCGCTGACCAATTGCGCCACAGAGACACATGCTCCATCGCCTTGAGGGTGTTTGGCCTCAATATTCAAGGCCCACCCACTCACATTTGCTATTCAATCCTCACCGCCCGATGTCTAGAATCTAACTAGAGTTTTCAAAATCTCACCGAGTCAGCACGTATAACATCCCACAAAACATCTTTGCTGGTACGCTCCAAAGAGCTAAAGAGTAATATTTCTCACTTTAGCTGATTCCTGGGGAAGCTATACATCTGTGTTGTGGACAAAGCTGAGTCGTGTGTCTATGGGCCCCTAGGATGGAAACAGCCTTTCACCACAGTTTTGCATTCTGAATCCACACAAAGACCATACAGGCGTTATACTTTGATTCCAAATAACGACGAGCTGCTTCCTGCATTGGCCGGGAATCGGACCAGGGTCTCTCGCGTGGCAGGCGAGAATTGGACCACTGAATGCTCACATGATGCCCCAAATTACGGCGCTGCCGGTTAGGTCAAAATTTCAGCCAACAAAGAGGGTTTTTCAAGCCTCTACGCTTTTATATGTCATTATATTCTGTAGTTTCTGAAATAAGGGATACATTCCAGTGGTCCATGCTTACCAGGATTTGATGACTAATATCCAAGCACAGTTTTCCAATCAAAAGAAGTGGGAACTTGCAACAGCCCACCACACCTATTCACCATTAAACTCTAGAGCCACAGGGTTACCTCATGAATGTACTTTTTCTAAAGTGCGCACTCCAAAGACTTTCTGATTTGAATGTAATTGTTGGATAGAAGGACATTGCGCAACTGGTAATGTGTCAAAGTCATTATCATACTTCTTCTTCTGGTCCTTTTAAGGTTTCATCGCACCTAGCTTGTTAATGTGTTCTAATTAGACAGCTAATTGAAGCACAAAACATCCCTGGGTGGACTTGAACCAACATCCTGTCTGTTAACAGCCGAACACGCTGACCGATTGCGCCACAGAGACACATGTCACATTGAATTGAGGGTGTTTGGCCTCAATATTCAAGGCCCACACACTCACGTTTGCTATTCACTCCTCAACGCTGTAGGGGTCAATAGTCCACACAGGCTCCCAAAAGCCCAACAAGTCAAGCGGTTGTTAACTAAACTGTTGCTCCGTGTGAGGGTCGAACTTACGGCCTTCAGATTATGAGACTGACGCACTGCCTTTTAAAAAAAAAATGTTTTTATTATAAAAAGTACATATTTACATTTTATTTACATTTTTTACAGTTTTTTGTTTAATTTTACTTTTATTTGTTATTTTCCACAATCTTACATATCAATATGTGTTTTCATTTCCCGCATGGTTCCTTTCATTCTTCTTAGACATTTCCATTAACAAATAATTACTCCTCCCTCACCAAAAACCCAAACTCGTCATGCAAATTAATGAAATAAACAAAACATAATCAAAAATCAACAAAATAAAACAAAACTTCTTTACGAAAATAAACAATGTCTTTTTCTTTGTTCAGAATGAGTCCCCCATTTCCGTTTCAAAACCACAACAAAATAAACATTCCATCATCATTTTCCAAAATTACAGACCAGACTGTCTTCTTCCATTGATAATCAGGAGCTTCCATTTATAAAGTATTCCTCAAAAGTTTCTTTCCCCATGTGGCTGTGCAGCATGTTTAGGTCCCTTCTTGTGGTCCTTACAACAATGCTCCAGACATTATTTTTCCTCCCTTCATAATGGGCACTGTTCCTCCTCAGTTTTACGGCGTATTTTGCATGGCTCAGAACATAATTAAGCAGATTTACATTGCATCCATCCTTCTTCACAATCGGACCAAACAACCACAACTCCTTCCATTCCATTTCTCTCACATACCATTAATTTCAACATCTGCTAACTAACTCTTTCATCCTTCCAAAATACTCAACAAGCTCACTGCATTAAAAAAACTCATGCATACAGGCTTCAACCTGGTCCTTACATACATCACATTCTCTCTTAACTGTTGGATCAAATTGACTAATGACCAGGTTATTAAACACCCTGTTGTGCCTTAACATCAAGTCAAAGTGATCACATTAATACTGTTCCACTTCACACTCACATTTCTCCACATTCTCCTGCCAGTCAAACCATTCACTACTCTCGTCCACACTCTCTGATGCAGGCCTTCTAATCACATCCCCTCTTAACCATTTATACACATACTTTGTTTTTAAATCAACCAACTTCACATTCACATCTCCCTTCCCCGCGAACAACTCCACCTCACTTTCATCCTCTATATTACATTCACTCTCAATCATTTTTAACCATTCACTCGGCATTCCCACTTTTATCTTCTCAAGCATACTTTCAGCTGTCCCTAAATCCATTATCTGATCTATTTCCCTAACCTCATCCACTATCACCTGTGCCCTCATAAATCCCAGTACATACTCTAACACTAAGTCCCTAACCCTCCTCAACCCCGCTCGCCACATCGGCAGGTTGAACAAGGAACACTGCTCATGAGTGATCCTTGGATTCAGGAAGAGTGGGTGCTCCCACACCTGCTTCACATTCACGCATTCATACCTAACCACATCCAGAAACTCGCCCCATGCATCGAAGACCTCCCTTTGATAATCACTCATACCATCCAACATTCCTTTTCTTATATTTCATGAAAATCCCACTTTCCCCACACCCTCCACATTTTTTGATTTTCTCACCCAGAAATAGTTTCCATATTTGGTCATTTTTGTTTATTAAAAACTTTGTCATTACTTTTATCCTCATTGTTTTTATTTTCCTTCTTAAATGTATTAGTTTCAGTCCCTCGTCCCTACACTCATTCTCTAAAACTTCCCTAGCTATCCTAACCCTCTCCCATCCCATATAAAGTTACTCACTAACCTATCTATCTCTTTTACTACTCTCTCCGGCACATCTAAGACTGTCATTACATAAACTACTCTACTCATTATTAAACTATTAACCACCACTATCTTACCCCTTAATTTAAGTTTCCTTAACTTCCAAAAATTCAATGTCTTGGCAACACTATTAATTAGTTCCTCATACTGTATATCCCTTCCTTCTATATCCTTAATCCCCAGATTTATGCCTAGCACCATAAAATATTCTTTGTTCTCCTTCAATCCTATATCAAATCTACCATCCCTCACCTGTCCTATATACATAACCTCAGACTTATCTATATTAACCCTGGCTCCGGATGCCCTACCATACAATTGAACTGTCCTCAATACTTCCCTAACACTCTCCTTATCTTTAACCGTTATTGTTGTATCATCTGCATACTGATACACTAAACTAACCCTCCCTCCTGGCACCTCCACTCCTCTTATGTACCTATTCCCCATCAGCAGAGTCGCTACGGGCTCCGCTGATAAGGCATACAACATTGCCGAGAGAGGGCATCCTTACCGGACTGACCTCCCTAACCTAAACACATTTGTTACCACCCCATTAACCTTAACACAACTAACTTTACTGCTATAAATCCTCCTTACCCACCCTATTAATCTTCTCCCAAATCCTGCCTTCTCTAACACTCTATATGAATAACTATGACTGACCCTATCAAAAGCTTTATTTAAATCTAAAGTCACTACAATCCCCCCTGTTCCCTCCTTCATGTGCCTAATTGTGTCCCTAATACTGCTTATTGTATCACTAATGTCTCTCCCTGGAATGCTATATGCTTGTGATTCCCCAACTACTGTTTTTATCACCCTCTTAATCCTATTGGCTAACACCCGTGTCAAAAGTTTATAATCCGTGTTTAACATACTAAGTGGCCTATCATTTTCTAATCTCTTCCTATCACCTTTCTTGTACAATAACCTAATCACTCCCGTTGATATTCCAGCCGGCAATGTGTCCCTCTCTTCTAGCTCTGTGAATAGTTTGAGGAGCATTGGTGCCAGCCCCTCCCTAAACTCTATAAAAAACTCAGAAGTGAGCCTATCTATCCCTGGACTCTTATTCCTACCTAGCCCCGCTATCATTATCTCTATCTCCCCTAAACATATCTCCCCCTCACACAGTCTTCTACCTTCATCACTCAATCTATTCTTCATGCTGTCTATCACCTGTTATAAGCTCTCTCTATCAAACTCATCTACCTCAAATAATTCCTTATAAAACTCCTCAACTCTCTCTGCTATCCCTACAACATCTGTAATAACCTCACCATCCTTTCCTAATATCCCCTCAATATAGTTATTTCCCTGTTTCCTGTTCTCTAACCCAAAGAAAAACGCTGTACTTTTCTCCCCCTCAATTGCATATCTAGCCCTACTCCTCACTATAGCTCCTCTACATTTTCTCTGCTCTATCTCCCCTAACTCATCTTTCAAACGGCTGTACTCCTCTACATCTCTCCCTATTTCTGTATATACCCGTTGTGCCTCTAGAATTAACCCTTCCCTAACTTTCTTCTCTCTCTCTCTTTCTATCTTATTCCTGTTTCTGCTATATCTCGTGCTCACCCTCTTCACATCATTTTTGAATCCCTCCCAACACATCCCCACATCCTCTCCATTCACGCTTCCCCATTTCTCCATACATTCTCTCACTTTACCCCGGTATCCATCCTCATTCAACAAGCAGGCATTTAAGCACCACACCCCTCCTCCCTTTCCATGGACAACTGTTCCCAGGCAGAAGTCCATGATGTTATGATCACTCATGGCAGTGCTCCTATATCCAATTCTGCCGATTTTTCCCCCTATGCTACTCCACACTAAATCTATTCTACTCTGCTTCAAAATCCCTCCCACCATTTGATTCCTTGAAAAAACCGGGCCCTACTATTTATTTCCCTCCACACATCCTTCATCCCATTTGCCTCCATTATTGCTTTTAGAACACCACGTGATGAATCATTCCTAAACCTCATATTCGTTGACACATCCATCCTTCCACACCATACGTTAAAATCACCGACAATCATACAGTTCCCCCCACATTTTCCATCCAATCCCTCAAAAAACTTGCTCCCCCCATTTCCCCATTCGGTGCATATACATTCAGTAATCTAAACGTCTCTCCTATACACTCGAACAGTATCCCAATCATTCTCCCATCACCATCATCCTCAACCTTCCTTGCATTCATTACCGCCCCAGTTTTAATTAATATTGCCACCCCTCTAGCTTTCATACTCCCATTATTAACAAACATTTCTCCCACCCATTCTTTCCTTATATTCTCCATACAACTTTCATCCCAATGTGTCTCTTGCAGGCATATTATGTCTGAGCCACACAGTATCAGGGCCGCATCTCTGCGGCCCCTTGTCCTTAGGCCGTTCCCATTAAAGGAGGACAGTGTCACCATTATGAGGGAGGCAGTGAGTTTATACAATACATGTACATATACATATACTCACCTCTGCGGATATTTCCCTGTAAATCCCCTTGATTTACTCCTTCTCTTCATTTCCTTCTTTTTTACTATAAGTCTCTTCGGAGCTTGTGCGGGAGGTGGAGCTTCACCAGTTGGATCTGGTGGGGCTCACCTCTACGCACAGCGTCGGCTCTGGAACCTTACTTCTTGATAGGGGTTAGACTCTATTCTTCTCCGGAGTTGCCCAAGGTGTGAGGCGCTGAGCGGGTGTGGGGATACTCACAAGACCCCGGTTGAGTGCCGCTTTGTTGGAGTTTACCCCAGTGGACGACAGGGTCGCCTCCCTACGCCTGCAGGTCATGGGGGGGGAAAACTCTGACTGTTGTGTGTGCTTATGCACCAAACAGCAGTTCAGAGTATTTGGCCTTCTTGGAGACCCTGAAAGAAGTCCTGTATGGGGCTCCTGAAGGGGACTCCTTAGTCTTGCTGGGAGACTTCAACGCACACGCGGGCAATGATGGAGACACTTGGAGGGGCGTGATTGGGAGGAACGGCCCCCCTGATCTGAACCGGAGTGGTGGTTTGTTACTGGACTTCTGTGCTAGTCATGTTCAAACATAAGGATGCTCATAAGTGTACGTGGTACCAGAGCACCCTAGGCAGAAGGTCCATGATCGATTTTGTTATCGTATCATCGGATCTGAGGCCGCATGTTTTGGACACTCGGGTGAAGAGAGGGGCGGAGTTGTCAACTGATCACCATCTGGTGGTGAGTTGGGTCGAGTGGCGGGGGGAGCCTCTGGACAGACCTGGTAAGCCCAAACATGTAGTGCGGGTGAACTGGGGACGTCTGGAGGAGTCCGAAGTCCAGGAGGCCTTCAACTCACACCTCCGGCGGAGCTTTTCAGGTATCCCTGTGGAGGCTGGGGACATTGAACCAGAGTGGGCGGTGTTCAAAGCCTCCATTGCCGAAGCTGCGGCGGGGAGCTGTGGTCTCAAGGTTTTAGGTGCATCAAGGGCGGTAACCCTCGAAACTCCTGGTGGACACCGGTGGTCAGGAAAGCCGTCCGACTGAAGAAGGAGGCCTTCCGGGATATGTTATCCCTGGGTACTCTTGACGCAGTTGCAAGATATTGACGGGCCCGAAGGGCAGCAGCTTCAGCTGTGGCAGAGGCAAAGCAGCGGGTGTGGGAGAAGTTCGGAGAAGCCATGGAGAAGGACTTTTGGTCGGCACCAAAGTTGTTCTGGAAAACCGTCCGACACCTCAGGAGGGGGAAGCAGGGAACCATCCAAGCTGTGTACAGTAAGGATGGGACGCTGTTGACCTCAACTGATAGTGTGTTAGGGCGGTGGAAGGAACACTTTGAGGCACTCCTGAATCCGACAACTCCGCCCTCTATGTTAGAGGCGGAGCTGGAGTATTAAGGGAGATCAATTCCAATCTCACTGGGGGAAGTCACTGAGGCAGTTAAACAGCTCCACACTGGCAAAGTTCCGGGGGTGGATGCGATCCGCCCAGAAATGCTGAAGGCTCTGGGTGTTGAGGGACTGTCATGGTTTACACGTCTCATCAACATTGCGTAGAAGTTGGAAACAGTACCGAAGGAGTGGCAGACCGGGGTGGTGGTTCCTCTTTTTAAAAAGGGGGATCAGAGGGTGTGTGCCAATTACAGAGGCATCAAATTACTCAGCCTCCCCGGGAAAGTTTACTCTAAGGTGCTGGAAAGGAGGGTCCGGCCAATTGTCGAACCTCAGATTGAAGAAGAACAATGCGGTTTTCGTCCTGGTCGTGGAACGACGGACCAGCTTTTCACTCTCGCAAGGATCCTGGAGGGGGCCTGGGAGTACGCTCATCCGGTCTACATGTGCTTTGTGGATTTGGAGAAAGCATATGACCGGGTTCCCAGGGAGATACTGTGGGAGGTGCTGCGGGAGTATGGGGTAAGGGGGTCTCTACTCAGGGCCATCCAATCTTTGTACTCTCAAAGCGAGAGCTGTGTCCGGGTCCTCGGTAGCACGTCGGACCGATTTCCGGAGAGGGTTGGCCTCCGCCAGGGCTGCGCTTTGTCCCCAATCCTGTTTGTGATATTCATGGACAGGATTTCTAGGCGTAGTCGTGGGGGAGGGGGTCTGCAGTTCGGTGGGCTAAGGATTGCACCACTGGTTTTTGCATATGATGTGGTCCTGATGGCTTCATCGGTCTGTGACCTTCAGCACTCACTGGATCGGTTCACGGCCGAGTGTGAAGCGGCTGGGAGGAGGATCAGCACCTCCAAATCTGAGGCCATGGTTCTCAGCAGGAAACCAATGGACTATCCACTTCAGGTAGGGAATGACAACTTACCCCAAGTGAAGGAGTTCAAGTATCTCGGGGTCTTGTTCTCGAATGAGGGAACAATGGAGCGTGAGATGGGCCGGAGAATCGGAGCAGCGGGAGCGGTACTGCAGTCGCTTTACCGCACCGTTGTGACGAAAAGGGAGCTGAGCCAGAAGGCAAAGCTCTCTGTCTACCGGGCCATCTTCGTTCCTACCCTCACCTATGGTCATGAAGGATGGGTCATGACCGAAAGAACCAGATCGCGGATACAAGCGGCCGAAATGGGATTTCTCCGCAGGGTGGCTGGCATCTCCCTTAGGGATAAGGTGAGAAGTTCAGTCATCCGGGAGGGACTCGGAGTAGAACTGCTGCTGCTTCAAGTTTCCAAATGTGTGAACCAGATGTTTTCACAGGAATGTGAAGTAGATATCTGAGAGAGACTTTTAACTTCCTCAAGAAAAAACTGAAATCCAAAGTAACAACTGAATCAATGTAACCATGTTGAAGGAACTTGGCTTTTTCATTTTGTCAAGTTGGTATCAGAATTGTTGAATTTCCCCCATATCGGTATGATATCGGTCAATATAGCTCTTGCAACACTGGATTTGGTCATGTACCAGTCACAGACTGCTAGTTTCCCCAAGTTTATGTTTGACTGAAGGTTACATTTCCATTTGTCAGAAGAGGGATTCAGACCCACGCCTCCAGAGGAGACTGCGACCTGAACGCAGCGCCTTAGACCGCTCGGCCATCCTGACTGAAAAAGACTATCCTACAGTACATTTTTCCTGAAAAATAAAACTCATTAATGCTCAACAAGTCCAATACTGAACAGGCCCTCACACTTACCGGGGCTGTTTTACCTCTTTCCACAGGTTAAACAAACTGAAATATAATCTCCTGTGATATAAAAGAAGAAATAATCCCTGAGGGTGCTGTGGCTTAGTTGGTCAAAGTGCCTGTCTTGTAAACAGGAGATCCTGGGTTCAAATCCCAGCAGTGCCTATCTGTTGCACAGATAGTCCCTCTCTTTGGCCTTCATAAATAAGTCGTAAAGGTTCCAGATTCCCAAAGGAGTTTAATTGAAACCAAAAAGTTGTAAAAGCTGAATATAGCAAAATTGTTTGCATTAGCGTCTTGCGACATAACATAGTGTCCACTTTAGCACTAAAGAGTTAAGCAATTTCATATTTTTAGAGAATTGATGCTTAGTCTTGTGAAAGTCTTTCCTTCTCAATAAGGATGGAAAGGACAACGTCCCTACTGACCCAAAATGTTTACAATTAGCAGAGGATGGTTTCAATCCATCGACCTCTGGGTTATGGGCCCAGCACGCTTCAGCTGCGCCACTCTGCTCACCTCCTTCAATCGCCCATTTTGAATTGGTCAAATTTGGTTTTTGCGAGTACATTTCTTCAAGTTTCCAAATGTATGAACCAGGTGTATTCACAGGAATGTGAAGTACATATCTGAGGGAGACTTTTAACCTCCTCAAGAAAAAACTGAAATCCAAAGTAACAACTGAGCCAATGTAACTGGGTTTTTTCATTTTGTATCAGAATTGTTGAATTTCCCCCATATCGGTATGAGTCAATATAGCTCTTGCAACACTGGCTTTGGTCATGTACCAGTCACAGACTGCTAGTTTCCCCAAGTTTATGTTTGACTGAAGGTTACATTTCCATTTGTGAGAAGAGGGTTTCGAACCCACGCCTCCAGAGGAGACTGCGACCTGAACGCAGCACCTTAGACCGCAACAGATAGGCACTGCTGGGATTTGAACCCAGGATCTCCTGTTTACAAGACAGGCACTTTGACCAACTAAGCCACAGCACCCTCAGGGATTATTTCTTCTTTTATATCAAAGGAGATTATATTTCAGTTTGTTTTGCCTTAGACCGCTGGGCCATCCTGACTGAAAAAGACTATCCTACAGTACATTTTTCCTGAACAATGTAAGTCTTTCCTTCTCAATAAGGATGGAAAGGACAACGTCCCTACTGACCCAACCTGTTTACAATTAGCAGAGGATGGTTTCGATCCATCGACCTCTGTGTTATGGGCCCAGCACGCTTCAGCTGCGCCACTCTGCTCACCTCTTTCAATCGCTCATTTTGAATTGGCAAAATTTGGTTTTTGCGAGTACATTTCTTCAAGTTTCCAAATGTGTGAACCAGATGTATTCACAGGAATGTGAAGTACATATCTGAGGGAGACTTTTAACCTCCGCAAGAAAAAACTGAAATCCAAAGTAAAAACTTAGTCAATGTAAACATGTTGAAGGAACTGGGTTTTTTCATTTTGTATCAGAACTGTTGAATTTCCCCCATATCGGTATGCAGTGGCGGGCCGTGCATTTCACACCTAGGCCTTCAGTGATGTCCTACACAGTCCTACCTGAATTATTCCACCTCTTAATACCATCATTATGACGCCATGGCTCTAGAAACTATACATTTAGACAGAAACGCAGTATAACCGGGCGTTGCATCACCTTAACATAGTCAAGTACAACAGAGTTATATTAATATTTCCGAAGCATTTATAATCAATACATCAGCATTTACAGTTAACTTAATTAATCAGATTATCTGACAAACCGCTCCTTGACACCTGTGTCTGTCAAATAACGCAGGACAAGTGCCAACTGTGCTACATTACCCACATCTGACGTCTCGTCCACCATAACAGCGACAAAGGGTGCTTTTTTTTTTTATCTTCATTTTGATCTCTTCTCCCATCATTTCAGCAATAGCATAAATCAGGTCGTTTTGTATTTTGCCTGACGTCCCAGTAAACATGTTGTTTGTGTACAGGTAGGAATGCAAATCTGTGTTGTTCTCAGCAAGAAAAGAAAGAAGCTCCACGTAGTTTCCTCTGTTTCTGGACTCGGCGCTTTCCTCGTGTCCCATAAATGAAAGTTCCTGTTTACCCAAAAACAGGACACAATCAATCAGTCTTTCAATATTTCCCTATTTTTGTTCACCATTTCGTTGTGGAGCTCCGTTTCCCTGCGCACTTGTTCGTTGAGCTGTAGATCCACTCGGGTGTCCCCAAAGGTTTTCAAAAGCACCAGTGCTTCCAAGTGCCCAGCTGTGCTTTGGTGTCTCGTTGCTGCCTGGGTTAGACAACTCAAGTTTGCAAATTTAGTGTGGCTCCAAACACCAAATCGATCAGTTGCAAATACCAGGCATTCCCGGCAGTACAATTTACAGTGCCTCTCGGAGGCTGTGAGCCAGGGGTACCGCTCGTAGTTTCCCTGCTGTGCTAGGCTCGCTAGCGTTGGAGTTGGTCATTCCCTTTTCAAGATGTGTAGCTTTACTTGAAAAGTTTGTTTTGAAAATGGCGTTGTAATTATATCTTCTACCAAATAGATCTCTTCTCCTCCTTCAGCCATTGTGGGTTGAAAAAATTAGCTTGTAGAAATCTACACAAATTAGCTCGCTCAAGTTCTAGTTCTGTTTGCTAGCTTTGCCAATAGACTGTATGTCTCTGCCTACTGCCTAGCTCTGCCTCTCAATAGTGCGTATCCAATCAGAAGATGTGCACGTGCTAACGTTAGCGTACGCCTGCTAGCTGGCCCGTTGTCGCCACCTCGAAATCTGATTGGTTAACGCCACAGTTTTGTTTGCGTTCACTTTAAGCTACAGGCGCCCGCACTGTTGATTCTGAAGGCCTAAGGGCAGATTTCTTTGACCCTAGCAACACATTATGGCTGAAATATGATTGGATAAAAGCTCTAAAATAAAGGCCAGCCCTCCAAATCTCGTTCTGAGGCTGGAAGCAGCGCAGCCAAGACGAACGCTATAAAATGAAGAGAATAGACTATGGGGAATAATTTAATACGTATTTGTGGAAAAAATATATCAAAATTTTATTTATATTCTGATGATGTTTAGGCCAGCAGAGAAGGCCTTGCTGGCCCTGACGGCCCACCACTGTCGGTATGAGTCAATATAGCTCTTGCAACACTGGATTTGGTCATGTACCAGTCAGAGACAGCTAAATTCCCCAAGTTCATGTTTGACTGAAGGTTACATTTCCATTTGTCAGAATAGGGATTTGAAACCCACGCCTCCAGAGGCGACTGCGACCTGAACGCAGCGCCTTAGACCGCTCGGCGATGCTGACTGAAAAAGACTATCCTACAGTACATTTTTCCTGAAAAATAAAACTCATTAATGCTCAACAAGTCCAATACTGAACAGGCCCTCACACTTACCGGGGCTGTTTTACCTCTTTCCATAGATTAAACAAACTGAAATATAATCTCCTGTGATATAAAAGAAGAAATAATCCCTGAGGGTGCTGTGGCTTAGTTGGTCAAAGTGCCTGTCTTGTAAACAGGAGATCCTGGGTTCAAATCCCAGCAGTGCCTATCTGTTGCACAGATAGTCCCTCTCTTTAGCCTTCATGAATAAGTCGGAAAGGTTCCAGATTCCCAAAGGAGTTTAATGGAAACCAAAATGTTGCAAAAGTAATCCAAAGTAACAACTGAGTTAGGTAGGTAGGTCAGTAGGTTGATCGGACATACAACATAAAAAAAAAATGATATCAAAATCCACATGAATGTAAATAGAAAAACTATATGCATAGGACGGTTGCAGTGGCAGGGCCTGACCCTGTTATTCAGTGTGCATTGTAAAGTGCTCAAGGATAAGGTCTGCCATGGTGTACTGCAACGGAGTCTTACAGTGCAAGGCTAAAGCCTAAGAAACCAGCATTAAAGATGTAATAATATAATAGAAAATAAAAGAAAATAATGTTAACACTAGGAGAGAATAGGGGTGCGCGATATGGCCTAGAATTTATATTGCAGTATAATTACAACCATAGACGGTAAATGGTATATATTGCGGTATACTTTGGTGTGTAAATGTCAATATAATCATTTCTGAATGTGTACCATATGCCCATAGTAAAGGCATTTTAGCAGGAAGTTGTTTTCGTAAGTATTAACATAAAATAGTCAAGAATGTTGCTTCAATAAGATGTATTGTGAAAAATGCAATTATAGAAAACTTTGTAACATAACTTCCAAGCAGTATACAAAAAAAACAAGGCAATGTACATTTTAAAATGACATTACATAACATTACTTCAGTGCAAAATGCTGCTTTCCCCTTCACTTTTCTTCAATAAATAAGACAACATATAAGCATGCAGACATTTAAATAGTAAAAAACTTAAAGTAAAGAGGTATCTTTTGCCCAAACATATAAATACAAAATTGAAACTGACATCAAATGGAGTGCAAATCAACAATAAGCTTTAGAGACTTTAGAGGTAGACTGAACGCAAGCCTGTAAACAAAATGCTTTAGTGCAGATTAGTGGCACACTACAATGTTGCCACCAATGCTAGACAGTACTTCAAGTCGAATATTTTTCTTTTCAGTAAATGAAGATCAACAACAAAATTGTATGTACTGTGTGTGTGTGTGTGTGTGTGTGTGTGTGTGTGTGTGTGTGTGTGTGTGTGTGTCAAACACAAAAGCAAACACTGAGCATTAGTTTTACACCGGTTTACGGCAGATTTTTATCCAAGAACACAAGCCTGTCCACATTCTCTGGCTTTAGTGCAGACCGGTGGCATGTAACAATATTGCCAACAGTACTAAATGCCCTTTCTGATGGGGCACTGGTAGCTGGAATGCACAAGTATTTCC
Organism: Eleginops maclovinus; assembly: GCF_036324505.1. Taxonomy (NCBI): domain Eukaryota; kingdom Metazoa; phylum Chordata; class Actinopteri; order Perciformes; family Eleginopidae; genus Eleginops; species Eleginops maclovinus. The sequence goes on from NC_086371.1 coordinate 27,302,824, forward strand.
GAGCCAGGCTTGCCACTCTTGGAAAATTAGCCTGGTGCAGCTTCCACCACTCTCCGTCCACAGCAGTGCCTGCAGGTAACTTTGTAGCTCTACTTCAAAGGCGTCTCTGTCAGGGAGAGTAGCTGGGCCAGGAATGGATGCCGTTTTGAAAAAGCTGCCCAGACGCTTTAACCTTCTTGGGCTCTCCAACTTCTTCAGCAGCTCCTGTACTGGCATGTGGTGGTGAATCTGTGGAGGATGCAGCTTGCGTCTGCCTTTCCAGCAGGGCTTGAATTCTTGCCACTGCTTTAGTCTTGACATAATCTTTTCGGTCGTTGGCTATGTATGATACTTTGAACCGTGGATTGACGAGGGAGGCCATATTCAGCAGGTCATCGGTGGCAGGGTTAGAGTACTTTTACTTTAAATACTGGAGAATGGTCCTTTTCACATGCTTATGTAGCCGGTCTGGGCCTACTTCTCAGCAGACCCTTGCTACGACTCTGCGTTGTGTTGTGTGTGTTTGATGGACAAGGAGATTCGGTTGTTGTCTTTAACCGAAACTGTGGCGTATTTATTCCTCTGCATGAAATAAACACAATAATGCAGCAGCATTAATACAGATGGACGTCTGCAACACACCAGTCTCAGTCTGCCATCAAACAACTGAGAGACTAGTACTTATAAAACAATAAAATAAACACATAGTACAAAACACAATAGACCAAAAACATGGGAGCAACAAACATACCTGCATGAAATAACCACAATAATGCAGCAGCATTAATACAGATGGACGTCTGCAACACACCAGTCTGTGGTGGGGAAAAGACGCCATTAAACATGCTGCAGGTGCTGTGTGTGAGTCCTCACAAGTGCCGCCAAACAGTACGCTTAACTAAAAGTTTGCTAAAACACTCAAACTTCTGCAAAACAACTACACAGCAACACATTAGCACCATGGAATGATATTATAACCTTGTTTCACAGTTTAAGATTATATAAACACTGTAAACATCTTTTAGAAACAGAAATCTACAAAGAGCACATGACAAACTCTCCTCACCTCAGTCTGCCATCAAACAACTGAGTGAGAGAGGGTGCAACGCAGGTAGATGACGTCACTGCCGAAAGTGAAGACTTCAAAATAAAAGCATTAGCTCCCAAAACGGTCTTTTGTAGTAAACATACCAAAATAAAAGTGACAATAAATAACATTGGAACAATAAAATAAAACGTGAGGGATTATTGGTGGAATGCATTCCTGTATATTTATATACCTGCTACATTCACCCCTCCTGAATTACACCAAAATCCTGAGCGGCTGACAGGACATTACACTGACAGGGACATTAACACTGGGTTAAAACTGGCACGGGTTCACATAAAGATACCATCTTCACAATCAGCTAGAAGCTACCTGGTAAACAGGTTCAGAGAAATCAAAAGGGTGATCAACCCTTAGTCCCCTCTTAGAATTGCTTGGTGCCGTGTACACCAAACTACCCGGCCTACTTGAGTCCCAAACCGTACTCGTGAGCACATACAGTAAACAGTACATCACTTACAGCGACACATTGCAAAATGTAAAAAAAAAAAGGCAACGATAAAAAAAGAAACATCTCAATAAAAGAAAACAAACAAGAAGAAATAATACAGCCCCTTTTAGAACAGGGTAAGAAGAGACTAGGATCTCTTACTGAAAGAGTTTGCGAACCCCCTCATGCTGGTCGGCCTCTGAGCCATTGTCTCTACAAAACGGCTGACTCTCTTAACAACCCTGCCAGCACGTGTCCTGACCACACCCTGCGTGTCTGCTTGAGTGGGTACTTGGCTGTCTCGGCCCTGTTCTGCAACCGTTGGTAAAGTGTCAGAAATAGCGGTCGGGACATGGCCTGTGTCAACCATCGACACTGAGTCTGATGTGTCAACTGCTGACGCTGTAACCGGTCTGAATGACTGGACACTGCTTGCGTCGATCACTGATGCTGTATCTGGTACACTTGACTGATCTAGCTCTGCATCAGACTGATCTTCGTCTGTATCAGCTCCGTCACAGGACCGGTGACTGGCAGTGTCTTCCGCCCCACTCAGTGCCCATGCGCTTGTCCTATCCTCCGAACCCTCTTCCTCATCCAAAGAGTTGACGAGATCCTCCATCCGAGACCCGTCCTCTGAATCATCAAGACTGTTCTCGGTCTCCGGCATGTTTCCTTGAGCAGACTCTATGGGCAGGAAGCTGATATCCAGGATAAGGTTGCGATGCACTACCTTTGTTTTACCCTTGTCATCTTCCAACATGTAGACATGGGTCTGTGGGTTGCTGTCCACGACAGTATAGACTGTTGGTTCCCACTTGTCCGCAAGTTTCTTCTTTCCCCTCTCGCCTTTGTTGGCGAGAAGTACTCTGTCTCCCACGCTCAGGCAAGTCCCCTTGATCTTTCGATTGTAACCTCTGGCTTGCTTGTCTTGCTCCTTGATGGCATGCTTTCGAGCAATGTCTGCTGCTTCATGGAGGTGGGACATAAGCGTTGTTACATAGCTGCCATAGTCAACAACCACTGGGTCATGTAGGACCTGTTTGAACATCACATCAACGGGGAGCCTTGGAACCCGACCAAACATTAAGTGGAAGGGTGCGTAGCCAGTCGTCTCATGCACTGTCGCATTGTATGCAAATGTCAGGGTCTGGATTTGCTGGGGTCACTTGGCCTTCTCTCTCAGTGGCAGTGAACGGAGCATACCCCCCAGAGTCCTGTTAAATCTCTCAGTCCCTCCGTTCCCCATGGGGTGGTAGGCTGTAGTGTGTGACTTGGAGACACCCGATAGTTTAAGCAGTTCTGCGATGAGCTCACTCTCAAAGTTGGCTCCTTGATCTGTATGTATGCGCCCCGCAAACCCATACACACAGAAGACGTTATCCCACAACTTCTTAGCAACTTGTTTTGCTTGTTGGTTTGTGCAGGGAAAGGCATGGGCTAACTTTGTGAAGTGATCTGTCAGGACAAGAACATCTACTGAACGCTGCTTGCTATCTTCCGCACTCCAGAAATCCAAACACACTAGTTCCATAGGAGCGGTGGTCCTGATACTTTCAAGCGGAGCTCTGGCAGAAGGATCCGGTGTCTTGGCTAGGATGCACCTCTGGCAGCACTTCACATAGTCCTTAATGTGGTGCTCCATTCTAGGCCAGAAGAAGCGTTGTCTTGTCAGGTAAATCGTTCTTGCCTGCCCTTGATGTCCGGCCAAGTCATGTACACCACGCAAGGCCTTGTATACCAGACTTTGGGGCAAGACAAACTGACGCCTCTTCCGTTTGCTCAAGGGATCCTTGGTGACTCTATAGAGCACTCCATCAATGACATTAAGTCTCTCCCACTGTTTGATGAGTACCAGAGCACTTGTGTCCAGACCGTCTCTCTCCCGCCTTGAGGGTCTTCTCTGTCGACTCAGAAAAGGCATGACTCTAGAGATGCCAGGGTCAAGCTCTTGGCTTGTTCGGAGCTCTTCCAGGGAGAAGGCAGGTAGCAGATCCTGCCCTGGTGGAACAAGGTGTTGAACGGACTGGATCAACTCTGTCGCCCTGGACTCTGCAGCTGCATCCCAGTGGTCATGAGAATCAAGGACAGCTTTCACAATGTTGTTACACAGGGGCGGGGAACAATGGGACTGAGTCACAGCACCTTGTCTTGACCTCTTCGTCTGCTGACACTGGACTTTTAAGCGAAAGACATCCTGAACTCCATTTTCTCCAACTTCATCAGATTCGGCAAGCAGATTGCCATAGGACTCTGTAACAAGTCTACGCCCAACTGTCTTGGCAAACGGGTCCCGACTAAGAGCATCAGCCACTACGTTCTTGGTTCCTGCAATGTGCTTCAGACTGAAAGTATAAGGAGCGAGCTTTGCGACCCATCGTTGTTCGCAGGCGTCGAGTTTGGGCTTAGTCATTATGTATGTGAGTGGATTATTGTCCATACTGTGAAGGAATTGCCCTTCAGCCAATGGCTGAATTTGTCACACACACTCCACTTCAACGCCAAAAACTCAAGCCGGTGAGCTGGATAATTCTTCTGAGAGCTGCTCAGTGTCTTACTTGCGAAAGCTATGGGACGGGCTTTACTTTCACCAGCTGCTACTTGTGACAACACTGCGCCAAGCCCGTCCAAGGAAGCATCAGTTGACAGAATCAGGGGACGTGAGAAATCAGGATGTGCAAGGACCACACAGTCCAGCAGACTTTCTTTAAGACTGTCAAAGGCGATGTCACACTCTGGAGTCCAGTCATCAGGTTTCAGTTTCCTGAATGTTCCTGCCTTCACATTCACTTTCACTTTCATCCTTCCTCTTCTCTTTTCTCCAGCAGTCAGAGCAAAGAGTGGCTTGGCAATGGAAGAGCAATTAGGGATGAAGTGCTGGTAGAAGAACACCATGCCCAAATAGGATTTGATCCTCCTTACTGAGGGTGTACATCCGTCATCTTCCATGAGATCAGACTTCGACATAGTGGATATGACTTGCACCTTTGCGGGATCCACAGCTACTCCGCCGCCATCTATGATATGACCCAGAAACTTGACAGACGATCGCATCAGGTGACACTTCTTAGGACTCAACTTGAGGTTGTTGTCTCGCAGGCGCTGGAAGACGACCTCCAGTCTCTGTAGGGCCTCCTCTTCAGTTGATGCGAAAACAAGCAAGTCATCAAATAACATAATAAGCTGCTGAAGTTCATGTCCCCAAATATACTCAGCATCATGCGCATACATGAAGCAGGACTATTGCACAGTCCCTGCGGCATCCTGTTATACTCATGCAAGCCTAGCGGTGTGGTGAAGGCTGTGTATTTTTTGTCCTCTTCAGCCATGGGGACATTGTAGAAGCCGGACGTTAAGTCCATCGTGCTGAAGAAGGTGTTCCCTCCCAAGGCAGCCAAGCAGTCTGACTGATGTGGAAGAGGATGGGCGTCCTTGAGTGTTCTCGCATTCAACCACCGGAAATCGGTGCAGATCCTCAAGTTTCCGTCCTTCTTCCATACCATCACCAATGGTGAGGCATACTCACTCACAGATTTCCGAACGATCCCTTGCTCCTCCATGTCTGTCAAGACTTGACGTAGTTTCTGGTAGTGAGCAGGGGGTACTCTCCGGTAAGGAAGGCGGAATGGGCGATCATCGGTAAGTCGAATGCGGTGGACAAAGCCCTTCGTCTCACCGCAGTCCATTTCATGCTTGGAGAAGACATCGTTGTAACACTCGAGCAGTTGGACTAACTTCTCCTTCCCTGTGTGGCTAGTATGACAAGGTTGTATGTCAAGTTTGTCAAGGCCAACATCTCGCAGCCTCTGTTCGAGATCTGAAGGACTGGTTGGTGTATGGTGCTTGCCTGGGACAGCCTTGTCAATCTGACTAGAGCCTTGGAGGAGCTCAAAATCTTCTACAGCTAAGCAGGGGGACACATCTGCCAGTTTACAGTTCCTCTTCAGCGTAACTGGTCTATCAGACAGATTGGTGACCTTCATGGGGACCCACCTATCACCCCACAGAGGTGTCACGATCCGGCCAACCATGATGTTACGTGGCATGGACTTGGATGAGGTCGGCTCAACTATCACAGTGCTTCCCGGTGACATGGGAGTATCGTTAGGTAGCTTACCCCAAACGAGGTGTTCTTGCATTGCTAGGAGAGTGACTGACTGCTTCAGCTTGACTGTGCCAATTTTGTCTGGTAGCTCCTCACCCCTCCAACGGGATGTGTTCGCCATGAGGTCCAAGAACTGTTCACACTCTGGGGATGAGGAAAGACTGCAAACGGAGATAAGCCGCCAGTAATCATCACTGTTCTTCAACTTGCGCATGAGAAACTTGATCACGTTTGTGCCAATGATGATATCATCTCGCTGGCCTGGCACCACAAGAACTGGAACGATGCAGCTCTCCCCATACACCTTCAGTTCAACTTCGTACATGCACTTCGGTTTAGTGAGTTTTCCTCCACACCCAACTAAAACCACTTGCTGAGTCATCGGTCTTGGTTCTGACAATACTTTTTCACTCAGCATCTTTTCCACTGCTTCTTCACTGAAAGTACAGGCCATGGAACCTGAATCAAGCATTCCCTGCATCTGGAACATATTATTCACATTGACTGGAGCATAGAATAGCTCATCATATGGCTCAACTCTACGTGTGTTCTGTGCTATTATCGTCACACCAGCCGGTGCTGCACCGCACAACTTCACATAACACTGTTCATATTCACTGTCACTCCCGAGGGTTTGTTTGTCCTCACCCACACGTCCCCTCTCCAAATGCGGGCCAGTCAGTTTAAAGGCTGCTGCTCTCGAGGTGAATGTGCGGCCTGGTCCTCCCGTCCGGGAGTGTAACTCTGACAGTCTTTCTTGATATGACCAGGCTTAAAACAAGACAAGCACAGGCGCTCCCGCCGGCAGTGTGCTAGAGTGGAGTGTTCCATAGACTTGCATACCTTGCAGTGTTTTCTCTGGTCAGACGGGTGCTGCCTATACATTGGCTGGTTGTTTTGAGCCATCGCCTGGCTGTTTTGAGCTAGTGTGCGGTCAAGCAGGCCAATCAAAGTCTTTAGGCAATTACCATCAAACTGAGGAGCAGATGTGACATTCGCTTCAGCCTGGACAGGGGGCAACACTGGAAGGCTAGGCATAGACACCTCTTCAGACACAGGTGTTTGAACATGAGCTGCCACATGTCTTGCTGCGCTGGGGCGGTTTGGTCTGGTGTTCAGCTGTTCTCTCATTTCGATTTGATAACGGTCAACATGCTCCTGTATTTCACCAGCTGTCCACTTCTCTGGCGCTTTGAACCGCAACACTGCAGCCAGGGAGGGATCTGGACAATACTTGACAAACATCATGGTTACTTCTCGACGGGGATCATCAATATGTCTCCCATGTCTGCTCAAGCCCTCCTCAGCTGCATCAACAGCTTTGTTAAGGCGGATCCAGTACTCGACAGGGTCCTCTCCTGCTACAGGCACAGTGCTGTAGAAGTCTGCAAGGGGCATACTCGAACATGACACACCACCAAAATGCTGTTTCAATATGTCAGTTATAACTTTTGGGTTCTCGTGAGGCTTCAATAACGGATTGCTACGGAGCGTTATCTTCACAATGTCTCTGGCTTTGCCCATTAATCTAGTCAACATCTCCTGATGCTGCTCACCCAGCTGTATGCTCCTCTTCCTCAAGTACATGTCCATGAGCTCCTCCCACTCATGCACTGAGAGCTTGTCAGACCCATCTCCTCTGTACACAGGAGGCTCTCTCACATCGGACTGCATGACTAACTTCACACCAGTCAGGTTAAGTGTGGAGTCAACGCGCGACTGGCCTGCACCTGAGTTCTGAACCCGTGCTTGACTGCCTTCATTCGCTTGACTCTCTTCCTTTAACTGAGCTGATATAGACTGTCCCACTTGCTGGGCGATGTGTGCGATGAGATCACTCAAAGCTGGGTCACTCCTGTCTGGGATGGCCGAAAGTGAAAAGGTAGGTCTGTCGGTAAGGGACGGGTGGCTAGGTAGACGGGTGGAGGTGAGAACTGGGGAACCTCCATTGTCTGGAACAATAACTGGGCGGGTGTAGCTGGGCGCTGGCGACATCATGTCGCCTGGACTTGCAACTGAAGAATTAAACAGCTGTGCCCCCCTCCCAAAAGAGTTAAACAGCGGTGCACCCCTCCCCAAACCAGCAACTGGAGAGTTAAACAATTCCAAACCAGGAAGTTGTGCCCCCCTCCCAAAACCAGAAACATTTTGAACAGCTTTCCCCATTACATTGAAATCCATCTCTTTTTTTGTTTCAAAAAAATGTTGTTAATGTCAACAAAAACCGATAATACTGATTCACAATAAACAATGGACATTTTTTCAATGTCTTTTTCTCTCACTTGACACACATTTGTTCAAAAAGAACACAATGTCCTTGTAACTGTGACAAAGCCACTTCAATATAACCTTCATAAGGGAACCTCTTTTTTGTTGTTGTTTTGACCTCCGACAACCTCCGGTGACCAAGCTGGTGTTGATCCACGATGTGATCCGGGTCACGGCACCAATGTAGCCGGTCTGGGCCTACTTCTCAGCAGACCCTTGCTACGACTCTGCCTTGTGTTGTGCGTGTTTGATGGACAAGGAGATTCGGTTGTTGTCTTTAACCGAAACTGTGGCGTATTTATTCCTCTGCATGAAATAAACACAATAATGCAGCAGCATTAATACAGATGGACGTCTGCAACACACCAGTCTCAGTCTGCCATCAAACAACTGAGAGACTAGTACTTATAAAACAATAAAATAAACACATAGTACAAAACACAATAGACCAAAAGCATGGGAGCAACAAACATACCTGCATGAAATAACCACAATAATGCAGCAGCATTAATACAGATGGACGTCTGCAACACACCAGTCTGTGGTGGGGAAAAGACGCCATTAAACATGATGCAGGTGCTGTGTGTGAGTCCTCACAAGTGCCGCCAAACAGTACACTTAACTAAAAGTTTGCTAAAACACTCAAACTTCTGCAAAACAACTACACAGCAACACATTAGCACCATGGAATGATATTATAACCTTGTTTCACAGTTTCAGATTATATAAACACTGTAAACATCTTTTAGAAACAGAAATCTACAAAGAGCACATGACAAACTCTCCTCACCTCAGTCTGCCATCAAACAACTGAGTGAGAGAGGGTGCAATGCAGGTAGATGACGTCACTGCCGAAAGTGAAGACTTCAAAATAAAAGCATTAGCTCCCAAAACGGTCTTTTGTAGTAAACATACCAAAATAAAAGTGACAATAAATAATATTGGAACAATAAAATAAAACGTGAGGGATTATTGGTGGAATGCATTCCTGTATATTTATATACCTGCTACACTTAGTCAGTTCTGTGTCATCCTCAGCTGAAGACAGAACCCTGTTGTTCAAGAGATGTAGCCGGGAATTCCATCAGTGGACTGAGGGCCTTGTTCACTGACTCTAAGACATCAAGGTCTTGCCAAGTAGGTACCAGGTGCCTGTTTTTTTTTTTCCGCTTTTAAGACTTGCGATATGACTTTCTCCTGCTCTAGTACCCGCTCATCTGCCGTGACCCCCATCTTGTTGGCGTCTCTGTGATGAGACAGGTGTAGCTCAGCCTGGGCTTTGGCCATTGCTTTTCTCCTTTTATTAGTGTAAGAACATGCACTCACGATTTTCCTACACACGCCAACTGCACGCTCAATCCGGGGCTCTTTCACACTCGCCTCTGTTTACAAAACAGTAAAATATTTAGTCCAGCTCCAATAACAAAACACTCCGAACAATTCTACAGTACTTCAAGATATGGGGCTACATACCAGCATAGTCTACTACCAGATAAAACAATATCCAGACAATTCCATTATGAAAACTTTTTGACACATCCATATTGCCAGAACAATAGGTGGGCTATTTGTACACTATTAAGGACATGACCGTTGATAGTTGACTCATATTGTGTCAAATCTACAGGAGAGAATTGCGCACAACAATATTTTTTAACCTACCGATGGCGAGGCGAAGCCTGTGGCCGAAGCACTGAAGTTGTGTCCAATCATTCAATCCCTCTGCTTTAACAACATTGGCGCCGTTGTCAGTGGTGATGCATACCAGCAACTCTTCGTCAAGTCCCCATGACTCAAGCGCTTCCCTTAGTCCCTGGGCAATCAACTCCCCTGTATGGTCGTCAGGGACATACAAGGTTTGCAGGCATTTGTTACACAACTTCCACTCGTCGTCGATGAAGTGGATTGTGAGGCTGATATAGGGGTCCGTGGTGCGACTCGACCACAGGTCTGTGGTGGTCGCATCATGTTTTATGTCACGGAGCTCCTTTTCCACTTGACCGCAGACCTCGGCGTGCAGTTTGGGAATTTCTACTTCACTAAAATACTTGCAGCTTGGTACCACGTATAGTGGATCAAGCGTCTTGACCATGCCTAAAAAGCTGCTTCTCTCTACGGTTTGGAAAGGCACCATGTCTTTGCACAAGAATATTGCTAAAGAATTCATTTTAGCATATGGTGTGCCTTTTGAAAATGCCTGGCTCGATAGAGACCTGGTGTGTAGAGCCAACTTGTTTACTCCCACTCGAAGACTGACTTGGTTTTGAGGAACAACATTACGCATTCTTTGGCTTTCCCCGTGTTTTGATTTCAGGTGGTAGAACAGATTGCTTGTATTACCTCTCTTTGCTGTCACTGTCGCCCAGCATATTTTGCAGATTATGCTTTTTCAGCTCACTATCTGACACTTTAAATCCAAACCATGACCATATTATGGACCTTGCACCAGTCTTTTTGACAAGCTCCTCCTCCTCCTCCTCCTCCTCCTCCTCCTCCTCCTCCTCCTCCTCCTCCTCCACTTCCTCCATATGCTCACTACTCGCAGCCATTTTTCCACTCCTGTGGCCTCCTCGTGGTTGTTGCAGGTTCTCGTAAGCGTGATGCATTTTGATGACAGAAGGACCTGTCGCGATAGGTCAATATAATCAAAATCTCTATCGTTGGCCGACGTTATATTGCATACAGTTTATACCACCCACCCCTAGGAGACAGAATCCAGGGTAAAACCAGCATAGGGCCAGCTGCAACAGGAAGGAACAGCTTGTTAAACAAAAAATGAACTACTACGACTGTTCGAATACATAAATTAATAGGTTTATAATATCACTGCCCCCTGTGGGATATTATTGAATTATTATTGCTTGCTCATAAAGACATGTTTATGTTTAAATGCTACCAAAGAGGGTTTTAAACTATGAAGAGAAGTGAGCTTCATGACAGAGTTTATTGTGAGCTAAAATTAAGAAAAGAACTGCATTCTGCTATTTTATTCACAGTGAACACTAACTTCACATTCCATATTGTGGGAGCCGGAAGAGAGGCCCGAGAGAGGGACAGAAGAAAATAGTGGTGTCAGGCACCTGGTACTACACGTGACAGGAGATTTATGATAGAGTAGAGAAGGATTAGATCAGGGATTCCCAAAGTGTGGTGCGTGCGCGAGCTGCCACCAGGGGGTGCGTGAGATGAAAAATGTAATGGTGGTCTGGTGTAAAAATATTACAGTGTTGTTTTTTAAGTGGGATTTTTCCATAGGCTACAATAAAAAAGAGGATCAATAAACATTTTGTTTGTAATCCCTTTTATTTTAAATCAAAAAACTATAATTTATTAGTTTTTGATAGAAACGTAGAAGAAGAAGGGGCCGAATAAATCTTCTTGTACCGTTCCTTCAAAAAGGTATTGGACATACACAAGACGATTGGCCAGATTTGCATCATCTGTAGACTCGTCTATTGCAGAGAGTAAAACTCACTTTTCTTCACAGGGCTGACTAGTGTAGCCAGGATGTCTTCAGACATGGCATCAATGCGGCGCGACACAGTGTTATTGGACACAGGAATCATGTCCAACTTTTTTGCCTCTTTCTCTCCAATCATACACTCCACCATCTCTTTGGCCGCTGGCCAACACACGTCTTTGGCAATTGTGTGCGGCAGCCCCTTTCTCCCTACTCTGTAACTGAGCACATATGAAGCCCGTAATGTGTCTTTTGTAGACCCAACGCATGAATGAAACTGCATTTGTTTTGGGCTCTTCTGCAACTCCTCTAACTTTGTTTTAAAAAATGTGAGGGGCTTTTGATTTATATTGCCATGTTTCGTGTGCAGGTAACGACGGAGATAAGAAGGCTTCAGACAGCTGTTTGCTAGAGCCTCACTGCACACCAAGCACTGAGGCTCTGGGCAATCTGTATCGCCGATCCAAGTGAAGCCCAGACCCAGATCATTTTCATCAGATTTCCTTATTTTTTTCCCCGTCTGGTGTTCACCCTCATCACCTCTTTTTTGCCATCTCCTTCCCTCCTCTTTGGTTTCATCCGGCGCATCATTTCCTGACTCCCACTCATATTCTTCTCTCGGACTCGTTCCTATTCTCTCTGTCTCTGTTGCCTCCAAATCCTCGCTCTCTCTTGGTCCCTCTCCTCCTTCATGACTAACAACTTTGTCATGAGACGTTCCACTTGACAGTTTCCCTGATTTCAGCCAGATAATCATATTTGAAAGAATGAATTAAACGAGTTGGCGCGCAAATATCCTAGCCTACAGTGAAACGTAGAAGAAGACAGCCTCACCAAATCTTTGCTTGGTAAACTGAAAAGCAATGAAGCAAAGGGCCGTGTCATGAGAGGACTATATTGTCAAAATATCATTCAGTGAAGTAAATGTCAAATATTTAAGGTCAATTTATGAATGTCAATAACTGTACAAATACCATTGACAAATTCAACGGTGATCGCAGCTTATGACCACTTGCTCCAAGCACGTGTCCCAGTGCTGCACTCTGCTGCCCTACAGCTGAACCCGGTTGCACAGCGCCTTGGGCAATTCATGCTCCGGTCGGCTGTTGTTCCATGACAGAGTAGATACTTCAGCAATTAGTTTGTGTACTGATATGCACGCATGCACACACACACACACACACACACACACACACACACACACACACACACACACACACACACACACACACACACACACACACACACACACACACACACACACACACACACAAATTGAGTATTTAATTGACCAGTGTTACATTCTGAGTGTGGAATCCACACACACACTTCTTCACTTGACCAAACAAGGACTGCTGTCCATGATTCTGCATTGAACATTTCGCAATCTAAAAATAATAGTTGTATATTTGATTGAATTAAACATGGATTAAATAATTGATTTTCATGGGTGTAGTAAATCAGAATGAATACAATATACTGTGACATTAATATATAGCAAAAACCACTTCTTCTGCCTGGGAGCTTGCCTGTAGGCCAGGCCCCATTGCTGGCAAACTTCCTCAGACGTGACATCCAGTCTGAGTCTGTCATCGCCTTGTGGATTTTTGATTTTCAAGCCATCGCCTTTGGTGACATAAATGCATGAACATTTTCTAAATGCATTAAAACGACCTGCTGAAATATTAAAGCGAGACCTTGTAATATATAATCCTATAAAAAACAAAGTGTGGGAATCGACTTCCTAGGTTATATTGCATCTGTGTTTGAAATGATATATTAATAATATTATAAATATGTATTCCTATAAGAATATATATATCCTATCATTGAATCTGAACAATGAATCATGAGGAGGACATGTTTAACTATGAGAAGCACATATCACGCCATCTCAGCATGTTTTATGCTTTAATAAACACATTTCACCCCTAAAATGTCAGGCCCTGTCACAGACACATCAGTGTAAGTTAGAATGGTTTTATAATGAATTTATTTGATACAAATAACATTTTGTTATTGACCACATGTCCCTTATTGTATTTCACATGGTTTTGTAAGTCATATAAGATATATAAAACACTTCTTGGTCAACTGTAGTGGATGGTGACCACAGAACAACCACCAGGCACTCATATAACGTTAGTAAAACGTTGTGAAAAAACTAAACTTAAAAAATTAAATAATACCTTTACCTTTACATAAGACGTTACAAAAACGTGAATAGAGTGTGGTGGATAATATAATGAATAATGTAGTAAATACCGTTAGGTCACGGTTTTGCTCTTAATGATACATTTGACAACCCCAATATTTTGTTTATAAATCTGAATAGAAAGGGTTTATTGGGTAAAGATGTTCTTCTTCATAGCCAAAACGTTGTTTTTTAGCGAAATGCTGTATTCATAGCCTAACTGAGTATGCGGCAGAAACTGTTAGCAAATGCCAGCTAACAAGAACGAGCATTTGTACCTTTAAGAGCTAAATTAAACAGGACAAATTACTTCTATACTTTAAGCCATGTCATATAGCACGGTAGTAATTACTCACCACGGTCTCTGCTTTAAAACCTAATAATTGTGATGGCGTCCATTATCTTTACATCACCGGTAAAACAACAACTCCCCTTGTCTCGTCCGTGAGTGGTCAAAATGTTGAAGGTGGAGAAGATGATTGCTGGGGGTAAATGCAGAATGTTGAAGCTGTGAATGTGACTGGCTAACTAATGCTGAAGCCGCGAATGCTATTGGCTGATATTCTCAACATTCAGGTTGCAGGCTCCTCTGGAGGCGTGGGTTCAAAACCCACTTCTGACAAATGGTGCTTTTCAGTGTAACCTTCAGTCAAACATGAACTTGGGGAAACTAGCAGTCTGTGACAGTTACATGGCCAAATCCAGTGTTGATAGAGTTTATTGATTCACACTGATGTGGGGGAAATGCAAAAAATCTGATACCAGTTTGAAACCTTGGACAAAATGAAAAAACCCAGTTCCTTCAACATGGTTACATTGACTCAGTTCTTACTTTGGATTTTGTTTTTTTCTTGAGGAGGTTAAAAGTCTCTCTCAGATATCTACTTCACATTCCTGTGAAAACATCTGGTTCACACATTTGGAAACTTGAAGAAATGTACTCGCAAAAACCAAATTTTGACAATTCAAAATGATTTATTAAAAGAGGTGAGCAGAGTGGCGCAGCGGAAGGGTGCTGGGCCCATAACCCAGAGTTCGATGGATCGAAACCATCCTCTGCTAATTATAAAAGCTTTGGGTCAGTAGGGAACTATGGTATGGTCTGTAAAAGTAGAAGTATTAATTTCACACTGTGAAAACACTCCACTAAAAGTCCTACATTCAAAACCTTACTTAAGTAAAAGTATTATCAGCAAAATGTACTTAACCTCTTACCATTAATTAATTATAATAAATTGTGAAAATGTGTAGGCCTACAAGGGCTTAGAACGTTATGGTGGAACTATATGATAGCCATTCCCATGCTCAATTATTTCTCATTAATTATTGCAGCTGTTTTTGGGTTGATACCATTTATTACACATATGTAGTGCTGAATTTAACAATTTTTGACAATGACAGCAATTTCTCTATGTGTAATGATTCTTTTTTTCTTCTCCTACCTTCCTGAAGGACTGGAATGCCCACTGCTAAGGGCTCATCGCATGCCTTGGGTAATGGATCTTTCCACTGCCAAGCCTCATCATGAAACTTCTCCTCATGTACATCAGAGAACACCTCCAACATTTACCAGGACTGAAAATGCCTAAAAAGGCAAAAGACCTCATGAAAAACATACCTGAAAGCGAGGATACCCGGCCCGGAGGAAGCCCGGGGTCCCCTTCTGGAGCCAGGCCCAGAAGGAGGACTCGTCGGCGAGCGTCTGGTGGCCGGGTTTGCCACGGAGCCCGGCCGGGCACAGCCCGAAAAAGCAACGTGGGCAACACCTCCGCTTCCCCGTCCCGCGGGCCCACCACCTACGGGAAACATCGATGGGGTCGGGTGCGCTGCCAGAAGGGTGGCAGTGAAAGCAGAGGGTCTCGATGGACCAGACTCAGGCGACAGAAGCTGGCTTTGGGGACGTGGAATGTCACCTCTCTGGGGGGGAAGGAGCCAGAGCTTGTGCGGGAGGTGGAGCTTCACCAGTTGGATCCGGTGGGGCTCACCTCTACGCACAGCGTCGGCTCTAAAACCTTACTTCTTGATAGGGGTTGGACTGTATTCTTCTCCGGAGTTGCACAAGGTGTGAGGCGCCAAGCGGGTTTGGGGATACTCACAAGCCCCCGGTTGAGTGCCGCTTTGTTGGAGTTTACCCCAGTGGACTTGAGGGTCGCCTCCCTCCGCCTGCAGGTTATGGGGGGGAAAAATCTGACTGTCCTATATGGGGCTCCTGAAGGGGTCTCCTTAGTCTTGCTGGGAGACTTCAACGCACACGTGGGCAATGATGGAGACACTTGGAGGGGCGTGATTGGGAGGAATGGCCACCCTGATCTGAACCGGAGTGGTGGTTTGTTACTGGACTTCTGTGCTAGTCATGGATTGGCCATAACAAACACCATGTTCAAACATAAGGATGCTCATAAGTGTACGTGGTACCAGAGCACCCTAGGCAGAAGGTCCATGATCAATTTTGTTATCGTATCATCGGACCTGAGGCCGCATGTTTTGGACACTCGGGTGAAAAGAGGGGCGGAGTTGTCAACTGATCACCATCTGGTGGTGAGTTGGGTCGCTCTGCAGGGGAAGCCTCTGGACAGACCTGGTAAGCCCAAACGTGTAGTGCGGGTGAACTGGGAACGTCTGGAGGAATCCCAAGTCCAGGAGGCCTTCAACTCACAGCTCAGGCCCAGCTTTTCAGGCATCCCTGTGGAGGCTGGGGACATTGAATCAGAGTGGGCGGTGTTCAAAGCCTCCAATGCCAAAGCTGCGGCGGGTAGCTGTTGTTTCAAGGTCTTAGGTGCCTCAAGGGGCGGTAACCCTCGAAACTCCTGGTGGACACCGGTGGTCAGGGAAGCCGTTCAACTGAAGAAGGAGGCCATCGGGATATGTTATCCCTGGGTACTCCTGACGCAGTTGCAAGGTATCGACAGGCCCGAAGGGCAGCAGCTTCAGCCGTGGCCGAGGCAAAGCAGCGGGTGTGGGAGACGTTCGGAGAAGCCATGGAGAAGGACTTTCGGTCGGCACCAAAGTTGTTCTGGAAAACCGTCCGACACCTCAGGAGGGGGAAAAAGGGAACCATCGAAGCTGTGTACAGTAAGGATGGGATGCTGTTGACCTCAACTGATAGTGTGTTAGGGCGGTGGAAGGAACACTTTGAGGTACTCCTGAATCCAACAACTCCGCCCTCTATGTTAGAGGCGGAGCTGGAGTATGAAGGGGGATCAACGCCAATCTCACTGGGGGAAGTCACTGAGGTAGTTAAACAGCTCCACACTGGCAAAGCCCCGGGGGTGGATGAGATCCGCCCAGAAATGCTGAAGGCTCCGAGTGTTGAGGGACTGTCATGGTTGACACGTCTCATCAACATTGCGTGGAAGTCATGAACATCTCGGGGTCTTGTTCTCGAGTGAGGGAACAATGGAGCGTGAGATGGGCCGGAGTATCGGAGCAGTGGGAGCGGTACTGCAGTCGCTTTACCACACCATTGTCACGAAAAGAGAGCTGCGCCAAAAGGCAAAGCTCTCTGTCTACCGGGCCATTTTCGTTCCTACCCTCACATATGGTCATGAAGGATGGGTCATGACAGAAAGAACGAGATCACGCAATACAAGCAGCCGAAATGGGATTTCTCCGCAGGGTGGCTGGCATCTCCCTTAGGGATAAGGTGAGAAGTTCAGTCATCCGGGAGGGACTCGGAGTAGAACCGCTGCTCCCTCACGTTGAAAGGAGCCAGTTGAGGTGGTTCGTGCACCTAGTGAGGATGCCACCTGGGCGCCTCCCCAGGGAGGTGTTCCAGGCACGTCCAGCTGGGAAGAGACCGAGGGGTAGACCTAGGACCAGGTGGAGGGATTATATCTCTTTGCTGGCCTGGGAGCGCCTTGGAAACCCCCAGTCAGAGCTGGTTGAAGTGGCCAGGGAAAGAGAAGTTTGGGGCTCTCTGCTGGAGCTGTTACCTCTGTGACCCTGACAGAAAAGCGGGAGAAGATGGATGGATGGATGGATGGAAAATGCCTATCAGTAACTTGTAAATGACATACCATGTAACCAGTGGAATGTTACTAAGAACATGCACATGTTGTGCATTTTATCTTGTGTTTTATTTACCATCTTATTTTCCATTGACTTGGCATTCTATCCCTGATTTTATGTTCATTCTGTTTATTTTCCCTTGTTGTAAAGCACTTTGTGCTGTATGAAAAGGGCTATACCTATAAAGTTATACCTATAACCTATAACCTATAAAATAACCTATAAAGTTTATTATCATTAAATTTACTCAAGTACTTAAGTACCAACTCTATTTTATGCAACGTTATACTTTAGATCTTACTGTTATTGAATGTTGTCGTCATCATCACCATCATTATTATGTGCTGTTTTATACAAACTGTTTATAAATAAAACACTCACTTGTACATTTGCTGTACACCAGTTTTGTTTGTTCATAGAAAAATAAATACTTTGGAAAGATTTAATTAAACTATTCACAGTAAACACAGAATAATATATATCAGTACTTAAACTAATGTTTTAAATAATTTACAATACAACTATAATTAACAACTTTTTACTATCTACAAAACAAGTATTATTTACAAGTATTGACTATTTAAAAAACAACTATTATTTACAAGTATTGACTATTTACAACACATTATTATTTTGGGAAATTTTCTTTCTTTTCTTTCGCATTTCTTCCAACCATCCCTGTTTAGGAAGCGATTCAGACACCGGGCAATACACCCTGCCCCGGTACTGGCTGTGTCCAGTGTCAGCAGTGCGGAACTGGCCACACTTTTTGCAGGTGTTTGAACCTTCAGTTCACCTATATTGCCTCTTTTGAGTGGCCCCAGTTTCCAATGTGGTGGCAGGGACACTGTGTGGGGTGCTGCCCTGAACTGTGGACACAGGAAAGACTACCGGTACAAAACATATTCGTTTGATCAGAAGTGTCTGAACAGGTCCTGGTGCTGGGGGAAGCTGGGGTGAGACTTGCCAAGGTGTTTTTTGTGCCCCCTTTGGCAGGGTGGTTCATGGGAGCTGACGAGAAGCTGTATGCCTCTGTCGTACCTGACCTGCTGTGCTCTCCGGCAGCCGGTAGTGATGCTCCTGCTTTGCTGCCAAGGGTTCAGCAGGGAGGAGTTTTGCCTCCTGAAGAGGCTTCTCAGACTCAGGAAGGGCTGGAGGCAGTGAAGTGCCCTGGAACAGCACAGAGAGCTCCTGCCTCTTCTGTCTGCTGTTGTGCCACTGGATTAGGGTGTTTTGGTTCACTACCACCAGCTGAATCGTTGTACCCTGCATCACCATAAAGTTCCCAAGAAGAAGCTGCCTGATGTTATGGTAGTCCCTAAGAATTAAGGACCACCGCGAGACTGCTCTCTGACCCTTCTTTACTGGGCTTGGGTAAAGATTGCAAAGTCTTACAAAAATGTCTTCCACCAACCGACAGCAGTCAGGCCACTGAGCAGGGGCACTACTTGCACATAACATGCAACGGGTGCTGCTCTCCACACCAGGCGTGTTTGAGGGCTTCTTCGGTGTTCTGAACCGTCCACTCAAAAGTCTCTCCTGATGGTGTGCTGCATAGACCACCCGTTGCCTGTCACTTTTGTCCAGGCTCTCCCACAGCGCAATGATTGTGCTCGCTTGCTTGTTGGTGAGACACAGAGAGGTCTGACCCCGAAGCTCCACCAGATACTCAGCAAGTCTGTCCACGTGCTGGTACCCGGGAACATTTTGGTCATCAACAGCCTATGCAAACGATGAAACAGATTAGAAAATAGCAATGTAAATCATTCACTAACACTGACATTTAATGACACTTTATTGATGCTGGGGATAGAATCAAATGTGTGTACATTTGTACTTAAAAAAAGAATGAAGAGCTAGTCTCATATCTACATACATACATATTCTAAATTGATCACACTGACACCTACCACATCCTCTTCAGCTTGCATATCATCATCAGTGGATGAACTAGAGCCGGGAGCCAAATAGGATGTGTCGGGAGCCAGGTTGGATGTGCCGGAAGCCAGGGTGGCTCTGCCGGGAGCCAGAGTGGATGTACCGGGAGCCAGGGTGGATCTGCCGGGAGCCAGGGTGGACCTGCCGGGAGCCAGGGTGGATGTGCCGGGAGCCAGGGTGGATCTGCCGGGAGCCAGGTAGGCTATGGTGGTGGAGGGACCAGGAGTCGGAGAGGCGGGAACCTGAATGACCTCCAGGTCCAGCACTGTGGGGACGTCCCTGATGTCGAAGAAGCCCTCATCTTCCTCCAGGTCATGCTCTTCTATTAAGTGAGCAGTCTCCTCCGAATCAGGGTGCATATCCTGCAGTGCCTGACCAGTCTGCTTGAACAGGTACTGTACCCCGATGAGCTCTCCTGAAACAGTAGAGGAAAAGTGGATCATTTACTAAAGTTAATAAAATATTTTAAAACAGTTGAATTACCAATGTGTTCACAAATGCTTACCGGTGTAACGTGAGGGTGGACAGAACTCCGGTACCATCTTCCTGCCGAACAGCTTCTCGTAATTGTTGTTCACGCAGCGAAGCAGGTCACCCGAGTAGCTGCGCAAAGCAGATGGTCCAGTAGACAAGGCAGCACTAACACAGTCCTGGTTCTACCTACGCAGTCCTTCCAGCAGGTATATCTGGAAATTCAGACTGTTGGCACTACTCCCTAGAACGGTCTTTCTCAAAGAGTGGTTCGCGGACCACTGGTGGTCCGTGAGCAACCCCTAGTGGTCCGTGAGTATTTTGGTAAAATGTCACATTTGAAATGAATATATTATAAGTTTAAAGTGTTTCCCAAACTGTCTTAAAATGACTAGTATAGAGTGTAGCATAGATGTAGCGTAGCTACGTAGGTTCGTAGCTACGTAGGTTACGATCTTACGTCATAAATGATTTGCGCGGTCAATTTGAGCTGTCAACTGACGGATTGATGGCTAAAGACAGGGTCAGTTAAAAGAAAATTAAATGACAAATCTGACGTGACAGTCAAGGTGCATCGTCCTGATGCAGGAGATCCAGCAACTACAAGTGGTTCAGCCGCAGCGACAAGTGATTTTGTGTGCGTTGCTGAGTCCCAGGACAGCGGTTCGCCGTCTAACCACCACCCGGCTGAAAGCTGTGAAACTCGGCTTGATCGCGGGAAGTCCAGCGCTAAAGTGAAAAGAAAATATCACGGCGACTACATAAAATTTGGATTTTTCTGGACTAGAGATGAAGAGGATCCCAATCCACACTGTGTTTTGTGCTACGAGTCGTTGGCTAACGAGGCGATGAAACCCGCCAAGCTCAAGCGTCATTTTGAGAGCAAACACAAGGATTACATCGGGAAACCTTTAGCATTGTTTGAGAGAAAACGTGATGAACTTAAAAAACACATGAGGAAGGCGCCCTCACATTTTTTTGCGACGGGGGAAAATGCGAAGGCTACAGAGGCATCATACAGGGTATCCCTTCTCATCGCAAAAACAGGGAAACCTCATTCGATAGGTGAGAATTTAGTCAAACCAGCTGCCAAGGTTATGGCTAATGTATTGTTTGGGGAGAAAGCAAGCGACGAAATTAACAGGGTCCCCCTCTCCAATGATACTGTGATTTCCAGTGGCTCTCAAAATTGGCATACCTGGCCGATGTCTTTAGCGCACTCAATGCTTTGAATTTAGCGCTGCAGGGAAAAGCCGTCACCGCCTTCAATGTGCAGGACAAAATTAAAGCCGCACGCCTCAAGATGGAATTGTGGTGTGTCTGCCTGGATCGCCAGGAGTTTGACTGTTTTCCGACGCTTGTGGATTTTCTCCTCGTTGCAGATGAAGAGCTGGACGGCGGCACAGTTGCAGCCTTCAAGGAACATCTGCAAGGCCTTCACTTTCAGCTGGGAAGATATTTCCCAGAACTAGATGCAGGCTATGAGTGGATCAGGAATCCATTTGGGGACAAAACGCACATCGAACACGTCAGTTCCAAGCTCCCATCTAGACAGGTTGACAGCCTTGTGGATATCGCATCTGATGGGACAGTGAGGACGACTTTCAGAGAGAAAGGTTGACGGCCTTTTGGGTCCACGTCCAGCCTGAGCACCCAGAGCTGGCTGACGCTGCTCTGAAACTGTTGATGCCGTTTCCAACCACCTACAACTGTGAAGTTGGTTTTTCTACACTTGTTGGTCTGAAAACAAAGCAGCGTAACAGGATCAATGTGGACTGTGATATGAGACTAAAACTCTCCAGTTTGGATCCAGACATTGTTTCACTGATGTCTCAGCACAAGCAGCACCATTCCTCCCATTAGGTAGCAACAGAGACACGCAGTGTATGAGTGAGTAAACAATGCTATTTGTAAATGTAACAGTGTAAATAATTACCTTGTGTTTATTGTTAAATTCTTGTTAAACTTGGACCTGCAACCATAGTTTTACTGTATTTTATTTTTGAAAATACACAGCAGAAGTTTGTGTCGTAATAAATGCGGTGCATTTTGCGAATCTCTCTGTTCGCTTGGACATAAACTCAGTAATAAATGTAATCTATGTTTCATATGATGTGTAAAATCTATCAGCATTTACCGTTTAAATTGCATGTGAACGAAATGCTTGTAGAATCCGTAGTTGTATTTGTATCGTTGATTTAATGTGTGAACGAGCGATATAGAGAAGGTCACATAAAGCTGTTATTATTAGGCTGTAATTTGTAATATACTGTTGGAGTAGTAAGCAGGCCTATTGTATTTATTCTAGTTTATATTTAGTTATATTTAGTGTATATTTATCCTTCCTTCTTTGTATTGAACTGTTGCACCTCAATTTCCCTCGGGATTAATAAAGCTTCTTGAATCTTGAATCTTGTTTTGGGATATTGGGGGAGTTAGGTCGTCCGTGAGTATTTTTTTATTGGTTAAGTGGTCCTTGGTCTGAAAAAGTTTGAGAAACACTGCCCTAGAAGTAGATTATTAAGTATTAAATTATGATACATTAGTAGACTATGCAACACATGAACCAACACGTCTGACAGACACAAACCTGGTATGAAGCGGTTGAGGTGTAAATGAAAAGACTCTAAAGATGTAGAGCCTCTGGCACATCTGTATGTGGGTAGTCGCACGCCTCCCTTTGTGAGCTCCCTTGTTTTGCAGTATAGAGCAACAGCTGGTGGGTCCTGGATGCACTTGACATGCTTTCTCTGGACACACAAGATATGCTCCATCCTCTCCCTATCAAACAGGGGAACTCCGAGGGAGTCGTTGCCCCTGGTCCCCTCGAGCCCCTGCAGCAGCTCCTCTAGCAGCTGAGTGGTGGTCTCCTCACCACGGGTCCTCCTCTGGCAATGCAGAGCCAGCTCTTTTTTGCGCAGATTTTTATTGATGTCCCCATCAGTAACGGAAGACATGCCCTGGGACTGAAGCTGTTGTCTTTTTGCTTCGCGCAACAGGGCTAAATCAGCTGCATCACACTCAAATATACATGCTGATAGGTGTTGCATAAAGACGGGGTACAGCTGATGAGCATCTGTTGTGCATCCCAGGGCAAGTCGGCGCATGAAGTGCCAGATATCCAGCCTTACAATAAGGTCACCCGCTGAATCTGCCCTTCAGCTTGGTCTCCCCTGCCTCAGTACAGCAGCCACAGTCCACATATAAGGCAACAAGGGGATCCACACCGGCCTGCTGGTATCTCTTCACCAAGTCCGCTGCGATCATGTCTAGGCCAGCTCCCTCCTGAGCGGTCAGCACACTGATGAAAATCTGACCATTCTCATTTCCCACAGAAGTGAGCCAGAGTGCTTTACCCTTGGCGGTTCCGGCGAGCTTCTTGGTGATCTGAAGCACACACAATGTATAGGGCTTCTGTCAACAGGATTCAGAAAAATATTAAAACACAGACAGAGGATAATACCATCAGTAGCCTATTAAAAAAAAGAAAGATTGTTTGACCTTTTTTGTTGAATCCATTTTTAGCATGGTGCCATATATCGATGTAATTCTGGCCTTGATCTCCTCCAGCCTTGTCAAAATGTCCTGGCTGTAAACGGAGAGGAGCCACTTACAGCTCTGCACCACAGCAGGCTCTGGAGGCTGAGGGATTGCCATAGGCAACAGTCCGGGGCGCTGAAGGAAGCCCACACACTCTGTGGTGTACCTTGCTACACGATGCAGCCACTCCTCTGTGTGGTTCTCCCTCAGCTGCTTTAAAACCCGTGTAGGGCTGTTACCGAGACCTCTCTCCCGCACAAGCCTGATCACCCAGGTCACACGCAAACTTTGGTGATAGACAGATACATCAGTAATAAGTATTGACATAATTCTATTTGACAAGGCAAGAGAGAAAAGAAACATAACTCACTTTTGTGTGAGGATCCCCCGAAATTCAGATCTGTGAGCCAAGCCCAGTTGTGCAAGGACAGTCTGGCTCCAAGACACATGATTCGATCTACATTTGGTGCAGGTAAGGGTCTCTGTCACCATATTGTATATCCTGTCCATATCCAGGACCCGCCGTGCCCTCTTGCGCAGTCCCGTTGCTGTCAGTTGGTGCCGGCCACAGGCAGGGTTGGGACAGACCACCTTCACCTTCCACAATCTATAGGGCATCCAGACAAGAAGTTGGGGGGCGAAAAAGCGGTCTGGAGCAGGAGCCTGGTGGTACAGGTTGCTTGGCTGTGGTGGAAAGTACCAGAGCTTCAGGTTGTCATGAAGCTCTAGCTTTTCCTTGGGCCCCACCTTCAAAATTGTCTTCAAAAATCCATTAGTGGTCATTTCTGATTTAATAGCTAGACAAAATGGATGTCTTTATCCATAACAATCATTATAACATTATAGCAACTTTATTTCTCGCATTCAAGCATGAATCCATTTTAAAAGATACAGTTAGTTCAGTAGATTATCTTTCATTGGCCAAAACTACATGCCCTAAGGATAAAAGTGATGTAATGAGTGAGTGAGTAATCTTTAGATTGTTCTGCGATGTATTACATATTGTGTTCAAACTGTTTATTACAAAATGCGGCATTTTAGTACATGACGGGTGTTATTCCATTGTACTGTTCTCATTGAGGTGTGGCAACTCCAACTGAACAGTGAGCTAAACTCTCTCTATTCATGAACATGAAAACATCCTGAGTTTTTACGTAGATTTATTTTTTCACATTGTACTGAATCCATACATATGATATGAGTGATGAGAGACGAGAGAGTGAAACTAGGAAACAAACAGCAACATGCTGTAATTAGCTAAGCCGCCTTGCTTTCATAAACATTACTTTCACAGCATGAAATCAATATGCTTAAAAGTTAACTTAGTCAGAAAAAATATTAAATACATACAAGCGATGCTTCTGCTGGGGAGACAACAGGTAGGATGCATTTTCATTGGCGTAATGACCGTCTGCATTTTTAACCAGCCTGGCGTTTCCCACGTGTTTCTAATGTTGTGAATTCTAACGCGATTTCCTACTCCCTTTTTTAGCTCAGTAAACAAACGTCAAAATAACAGTCTGCATGAAACTGAAAGTATACCAAATGAAATGCATAAAAATTCAACTTAAATGCCTGAAGGGCAGAGCATCCATAATGAAGTGAAAATATATTACATTTTGTGGAGTTGCAGTGTGCAGTGTTATTACATCATGTGTTGTTACAGAATGGCTTGTGTGAAAATGTGTGAGTGTGTCATTACTCACTGAGACATTAATGCTGGCTGGAGAACTGGTGCTTTGTTCAGTGGGGTCGGTGACATGGGTCCGTAAAGCATTCAGTCTTAGTAACTTGTATTAATGACCCCAAAACCCAATTTAAACAGCTGCTGTTTGATCTGTATTTACCTGGATTTTTTTTTCTGGGTTTGGCTGTACTGACATTTGGCTTTGCAGCAGCAAGCTACCAGAACAACAGGAAAGGAAATCTTCAATTTAATTGACGTTTTTATGAGGACCAATGGAGTCGACTGGGAGTTTGCACAGACCGGGCAAAATCGATGACGGGGAAACACATGGGGCGTATAGCTCATATTAGGAGAGTCTGTCCATCCATCAGCTGGTTACACTGCAGTGTTCACAGAGACGCCCTCGCAGCCAAAAACATGCCAGCTGATCTACTTGCAGTGCTGAACGACGCAGTCAAACTGTTGAACTTCATCAAAGCTCGCCTCGCTAAATTCAAGAATATTCACATTGTTATGTATTGAGATGGGCAGCGAACACAAATCCCTGCTGCTGCACACAGAGGTGCGTTGGCTGTCCCGCGGCAAAGTGCTGACAAGGCTCTTTGAACTCCGGCACGAACTGCAGCAGATTTTTGAGGAGAATCCGTTTCATTTGGCCTCCAGTCTGCATGACGAAGATTTTCTGAAGAGGCTCGCCTAGCGGACATCTTCTCAGCTCTGAATGAACTCAATCTAAGTCAGAGTTTTGATGCCCTTTGCCACAACTTATCTCTGCGAGGCTGGTTTCTCTGCTATGGCAGCAGTTAAAACTACACATCGGCAAAGACTGGATGCTTTGAGGCTTAAATTGTCTTCCATTATGCCAAACTTCGGAGAGCTTTGTGCCAAGATGCAAGCCCACCCGTCGCATTAATATGGGTAAGTATTTGTCGGTATTGATATTATTGTTACAAATATAGGCCTACTGGGAATACTCACACATCATCCTTAGGAAAATACTACATTCTAGAAACATTTTTTAAAAAGAAAATGCTTCAGGTCACATGCAATAAACTGTCACCAGTCTCATGTATTGTAGTCAAGAAAATAACACTAGACTCTTAAATGTACTTCAGATACATCATGCTATATGTTTAACATTCTTAAACGATTTTTGATTGAAATAAGCGACCTTTGATTTGGGATCTCTTGCAAATTGGTCCACCCAGGGAAGCAAACTCTAGCAGCCTGAGCCAGAAGCTTATCTGTAGCGAAAACCCTCGAAGAAACTACAGCAATCAATGCAACAGGTGATAGACGTAGGTGGTGATAGGAGGAATGGGCAGGTAAAATATTATTTTAAGAAGAGAGTGTGCCCGAGAAAACCAAGCAACAGAAAGCAGTAGATGGTATAGACATTAGGATAAAAGAGAGGTTGCAAACAACACATTCCTTCACATCCTGTGAGAAATAATCTCCAAGAACGGTGTGGTTTTGGGAGAAAAGGTGGAGGAAAGTCCAACCATCTCCTTTCCATATAATCCACCTGTCCCCTTTTCACATGAGAAAACACAGTGTGTTATGCATGTGTCACAAAGATGTAAATAATGTTACCAAATATATCCAAACACGGTGGATGAAGGGGGAGGGCTTGGGTTTCAAGACATGATAGACAAGGTGAGAGATGGTAATATCCAGTCTTGTGTTTTAGTATTTTATACAAGTATTTTTATTTATAGGGCAACAGTGCCATCATGTGTCTTAAAGTGGTGGAGCATTTTTGAAGCAGGAAAATACATTTATGTAATGTGCAAAACTTTAAAAGAATAAAAGGATTGATATATTCATTTGAAGATTCAGAGAAAGACAGACTGAGCTGAGTGTAATTTCGACACTAAAATGCTAATATATCCAAATATCCACCTTACATACCAATCCAGGAAGTGAAAAAGAAGGACACGTTGACTTTAAGGCAGAATCAGATCAACAAGAATTACTGCAACAGAAAAAAAGCATGTGATCTTTTCCTTTTTGTATTTACCCCGTCCTCTTTGTTGCTTCATTGCTGTAGACCCGCCCTGTTGGATTATGTTCCCTCCTCCTCCCCCTTCTCTCTCTCTCTCTCTCTCTCTCTCTCTCTCTCTCTCTCTACCTCTTTTCCTTCACTTTCAATACTCCTTTCTACGTTTTATTTCCTTGATGATTGTCTCAGAGATACAATCGCAGCTCACACGCGGATAGTTGTGAAGTAATTCCCAGGAAAGAAAGAGAGGCAGCAGCAGGAAGGTCAGTGTTTCTTCAACATTATTCTGCAGGGGTTATCTACAAAAAGCTAAAGATTATATATTTGTAATTATAGTGCTGTCAACACCACGTTGCATCATGTTGTTTGAGTCTTCATAGTTTACTTTGTGCGATGGTTGAGTATAGACAGGGTTGGGGGGGTTTCTTTAAAAATGTATTCCATAACAATAACTAGTTGCCCGTAAAGAAAAATAAATCAGTAACCTAATCTGAGTAACACAATGAAACAAAACTGAAACACATGAGCACATACTACAGTTTAAAAATGCAAATCTAATCAGAGGTAACACATGCTCAGGTATAGTTTAATAAACACAGTTAAGATCCCAAACACAGTTTTATGAACGTATAGGTTCACCGACTGAATTATAAACAGAACAACAGACCTAAGAAAGTGAAAACCATGAAGCAGATTCAGGCAGTAGGCGTGTAAATTCACCCTTAAAAGATTAGCCTACAGAACAGAACCGCTTTCAAATACAATTTGATCTTTGATATTGATGAACAATATGTATATATTTGTTTTGCTTTTTTATTGTAATCCTGCTAGTATTCCCCAATTTCTTGAAATGTAACAGTAAAATTATTACGTTTTTTTTTATGTAATGGAATATCATTACATAATCCGTCACTCCCCAAGCTTTTGTATACAGGGAAACACCCAACCCAGGTTGGCACACAAGAGCAGTAACACAAATAATTGTATTATTATAACTTTTAATTAAGTTAAAGACAAACAAAAAACATCAAAGCAGGCCAGGTGAAAGCCATAGGGGAGACCCTGGCTGAGTCATGGATGGAAGAGATCTGGATACAGTGTCGAGGACGGGGCATCGTTCATTGCTTTGATCCCGGCTTATTTGAACAAATGAAGAGGACTCTGGATTCGGCTATAAGTGCAAATAAAATCTTCAAGTGACCATACTGATAAATTGACTTAGCAAATACAAAAATTGGGATTTCCAGACGTGCCTTTTTTAATTGGAAAAAATATTATTGGGTGCAATGATGTCACGGACGGACAATATGCTTAATCTCTGATTCACTTCCTGAAGGCTTGAGCTGACTGCCGCTACTTCATGTAATGGATACACTACCTGTATACCAGACTCCACCCCCCGGCTCCTGCTCAGAGGGCTGTTACACTTGCATGATTTGCTCAGGCCCCAGGGCCCAAGGACATTAAGGCCCAGGGGCAAAAAATGGGAAATAAACATCTGTGACCTTATGTTGCACTCCCAATGCGCCGAAGTCTGCATCAAGTGAGAATGATGGATATATATACCAGCCTACCTTTTGATGATGCAAGTACTGTATCTAACATTTATTCCTCACAATGGGCTTATGATCAAGGGTGCACTGCAAAAATAAACTGTCAACAGCCCAGGGTTCATGCAAATGGAAATGGTGGATTCAAATCAAATAGTTTTTTTCGCTACACATGAGGCACACACTGATATTTTATTTCTGCATATAACTCATATTAGTATAAGTAGTAGTGGGCAGCTACTATGTTGGGAGAGGTACTATACAGGTACCATTGTAGTTGAACTGGCATTGTTAGTCAGGTCCTCCTTTGTTTTCAATAAACAAAGTTATAATTCAATGCAGATTTTAATGGCAGCCAGTTGTCCAAACACAGCAGAGATGGAGATGTGTTTAATGGACTTCATCAAGTGCACAACACTAAATGCAAAATGTAATTTGTCAATTTTTCAGACTGACCACATGATGAGTGATTGTGATAAGGAAGATGAGGAAAGTTCCTCAGTCCGGTCCAAAGATACACCTCCATTCTTCAGTCCTACACCCTTACAAACAAAGTAAGAACCTGTTTGTAAAGATCAAATTCAGTATATAATAGTTTAATTTCCACTTTGTTCATGACGAGTTCATCTGACAGCCAGGATAGTTATTGTTAGCCTTGCCATTTTGCAGTATTAGTACAAATTGTCTAAATTATTAGTACAAATTCTATGGACTATTTATTTACATGTTAAATGCATTACCATGGGTTTGTTGTGAACAAAGTGTCTCTCTACGGGCTACGGGAACAAACAAAGTTATTTCCTCACTGGCCTGTTGAGTTTAAAGCACTAATTAGCATCTTACGTAGGTCAAAGTATAGGAGCATTAATGTTAAGTAAGTCAGTTTAGTCTCTCCTTACAACCTTCTGGTGTAGCTAGTAATTGCATCTCACATTTGTAGATATTTGTGTTCGAAAATAATCAGCAAACAAATAGGAGGGAAGTCACAAAAACAAAATGTACAACTGTAACTTGCGGTTATAAATACTTAAAAAAAAAGTTAATTTCTTTGTATGTAAACCAATCATTTTGAACGAATGTATCCGTATACACTTTATATATTCTTTTAAAGAAGGAAGAGCAAACATTGTGTTGTAGTAAAGTTGATCCATCTGAAAGTATGACAGTATTTCATTTTGTTATACTGAAAGGTGTTTCTCTTATTTTGTCTTACCCATTCCTATCAATGAGGGGGCAAATAATAAAATAAATACCTTTCAGCTGAACAAGAATGCAAACAAAACATTGTAACTTGATCATATTAATTATAGTAATGTTTTATTCTCTCCTTTGACACAGATCAGAGTCTTCGGTCTGCAGTGGTCTGTATGTGAAGAGTGACTGGTCCAAAGATTCCCCTCCGTATTTCAGTGATGAGCCGCAAAAAGAGTAAGTTCCTACTGTGATGACTGTGATAAGCTCTGACCCAGGAGCACCAGTCACTATGTAGATGTAATGAATTCTGAAGGCCACAGTGGAGTTGCAAATTGGTAGAAATTCTTAAAGTTTGGAACTTTATTTGGTGAAAACTGGCTGAAACTGAAACTCACTGGGAGGTCATTTCACATATCTAGGACACATCAAAAAACATTTTGGATCACAGACATGTTTCAATCTGGCATGGTATTTACTAAGAATACAGCTATTCATGATTTCAGCTGCAGCTCATCTGCAAAAGTTGCTAAATGTGATTTTTGAAGTTTGTAAATTCAGCAAGAAATAGGCTGCATGAAAATGTGAGTGGAATTTCCTTAAGTTGTCAACTCAGAAAGATCAGTTATTGACTCGGAGAGGATAGATCTGTGTAGGGGATAATGGGAGACTCTCAAACTCCTTTGACAAGTTGTTTGACTTTGTGTAAACAGATTGAGATAATAACATTACAGCGTCCTCGATGTTTGACAGCAGCTGCAGTCTTCTGCAATAAAAAGTCTGCAAGGATTGTGGGAAACAAAGAAAAAAATGGGTGATTGCACTGTTGTGCTTTTTACTTGTGTTGCAACAATGGTGGTGTTCAGGGGGTAAATAGGTGTCTAGCAATTAGAGGGTTACTAGTTCAATCCATAGCCCCCTGCAGTCATAGTGTCCTTGGGAGCTTTACTTAACCACAAACTGTTAACTTGGGTATATCTACAGTGTTAAAGAGTATGTTAATTACTTTGGATTAAAGAGTCAAGTAAATGACATGTAAAGCAGATTGTTATACTTCTTTTCTCTGTTTGACCATGCTGCAATGGTGATAAACAAGCTGGCGCACAT
Organism: Eleginops maclovinus; assembly: GCF_036324505.1. Classification (NCBI taxonomy): domain Eukaryota; kingdom Metazoa; phylum Chordata; class Actinopteri; order Perciformes; family Eleginopidae; genus Eleginops; species Eleginops maclovinus. The sequence goes on from NC_086371.1 coordinate 27,333,862, forward strand.
TCCATCTTTCTGTTAGCTAACATTAATGCTTCACTATGGGCTAATGTTTAAAGGTCTATTGAGGTACCAATACAACACAAATCTGAGGGGAATCACAAATGCCACGTTGACCATAAATTGCAACAAAGTGATCAACAAAATGTACAAAATTAGTTTCACCTTTACTTATCAATCAAGAAATGCGTAAATATTACTTAAGGTGGCAAGACAGAAGACTTAATTCAATTAACTTTCTGACACCAACAGAACAGTGCATATCACGTGACGCAAACAGGAAGGGCTCCATGGACTAGACCCTCTCATTTTGTAGGCTGCTCTGTAAGCCATAATACTTTCTGTAGCTCGGAAGTTATTGAGAAGAAGATTATAGAACAGAAGAACAATAGTAGACTGATGTGAAACAGCATTCACAATAATAATCTCACATTGTTACAATTTACAATAAAATATTATATTCACTATTACTGTTGCAATGTCAGGTGCAGGTGATAAAACATCACAACGAGAAAAGGTTTCCTTTCAACAAAAAAACAGGCCTTTTTGTTTCATAGCCTTTCACAAGAAAATGATTTTACAGAAACATAAACTGCTCTTTCCACAGGTGCGGATTGCCCGCATTCCTAAACTAGTCTGGCCAATTGGATCATGACTCTGAAAGGGTAGTGAAGAGTTAAACAAAAAATAAACATTGTTTTCAACATATTCGAAAATCCTTAAGGTCTAAGTAAATTCATTACAACACATTGTACATTCAAAACAAAACGAGATCTCCACAAAACAGATAGTTTTTAACTTAATTGGCACATCTTACATCACAGACTTTCAGACTAACCACAGCCAAGACTCCACCTACTCAGAACACATACAGTATAAGCAGCAGCTTGGATGCACTGGCACAAGATGGCCTCCAGGTCTGAACAAAGGAAATGGTGATTGATATTGTGATTGTGTGGTTTTTAAGTGAAATACATTTAAACACACTGTATCTTTATTTGCCTATGTAGATGTATATTATAAGCTTCAAAATAAATTAAGACAATTCTTTAGAACATTTGCCTATCTTTCTTAACAAAGAATTTAGTATAGTCAAATGTTAGTGAGGGAGTGTTTACTTCCTCACAATTACATATACATCAAATGCAGTATTTCATCCTTACTTGAAAGTCGGTATAACATTTTCAGGACTCAGGAAGACCAGCTGTCATACTGTTCATTGAGTCAGGACCTCCTGAGGGATCCAGTCTCTCCTCGCTGTGAAAACTGGGGACAGGGAGATAAACCGGAATGGTCCCAGTGTGCAGAAAGATCTCAAACACAACATGGACTGCAGACTGCAAGTAAGGCCAGCACTGTGCAAAGTAAGACCTGTCTGCTGATGTCACCCTTTCTGAATACATAGCTTCTTGTTTTAAGTTATATTTTTTGTGTCTGGAAGTATTTAAGATTTTTCATAAACATCAACAGATCAGAACAGCAACACTTTCTTCTATATTAGTTTTCAAATTTTGATTCTCCGTAAGAGTAGACAGAATTCATACCAAAACTGTTCTTCTTTTTCAGAAGATAGTGGTCTGCAGGAGGTTTTATACCAACATAAGATCAACTTAAGAAAGAGATGTGAATGTGTGACTGAAGGAATTGATGGAACAGGAAGTGGAACCCTCCTTAACAGGATCTACACTGAGCTCTACATCACAGAGGGGCAGAGTGAAGAGGTAAACACCCAACACGAGGTGAGGCAGCTTGAGACATCTTCTAAAATGAGGACCCTCCATGACACTTCAATCAAGGTCCACAACATCTTTAAAGCCTTACCTTGCCAACCGAGACACATCAGAGTCGCCTTGGCTATCGGCGTTGCTGGCGTTGGAAAAACCTTCTTAGTGCAGAAGTTCACTCTGGACTGGGCAGAGGGTTTGGAAAATCAAGATGTCAGTATGGTGGTTCTTCTTTCATTTAGAGAGCTGAACTTGATCAAAGACGAGCAGTACAGTCTCATTAGGCTGCTTCATGTTTTCCATCCAACCTCACAGAAGATCACAGCAGAGAACCTTGCTATGTGTAAAGTTTTGTTCATCTTCGACGGTCTGGATGAAAGCAGACTTTCACTGGATTTCCACAACAATAAGGTTGTGTCTAATGTAACACAGAAGTCCTCAGTTAACATGCTGCTGACAAATCTCATTCAAGGGAATCTGCTTCCCTCAGCTCTCGTCTGGATAACTTCCCGTCCTGCAGCGGCCAATCAGATCCCTTCTGAGTGTGTTGACAGGGTAGCAGAAGTACAAGGCTTCACTGACGCCCAGAAGGACGAGTACTTCAGGAGGAGATTTGATGATGACCACCTATCCAACAGAATCATCTCTCACATTAAGACATCTAAGAGCCTCCACATCATGTGTCTGATCCCAGTCTTCTGCTGGATCACTGCTGCAGTTCTGGACCACATGTTGACTACAGACCAGAGAGGAGAGCTGCCCAAGACCCTAACTGACATGTACTCACACTTCGTGCTGGTTCAGACAAAGAGGAAGAAGCAGAAGTATGATGAGGGACATGAGACAAGCTCACAAGAGTTGATAGAGATTGACAGGGAAGTTCTTTTGAAGCTGGGGAGTCTGGCATTTGAGCATCTGGCAAAAGGAGACATCTTGTTCTACCAAGAAGACTTGGATCACTGTGGTCTTGATGCCACAGAGGCCTTGTTCTCGGGAGTTTGTACAGAGATCTTCAAAAGAGAGAGCGTGATCTTCCAGAAAACAGTCTACTGCTTTGTTCATCTGACCATTCAAGAGTTTCTGGCTGCAGTTTACCTGTTCCACTGTTACACTAACAGGAACTCTGAGGTACTGGATAACTTCCTGAAGGATGATGAGGAAGACAATGATGTTGATGATGATGAGGAGGAGGAGGAGCAGGATGATGATGATGATGATGACCATTATCCATCCTTAAATGATTTCCTGCTTTGGAACATGGAGAAATCTCTTGCCAGTAAAAATGGCCACCTAGACCTTTTTGTACGTTTCCTTCATGGGCTGTCTCTGGAGTCCAACCAGAGACTCTTAGGAGGGCTGCTAGGCCAAACAGACAACAGTCCAGAAATCATCCAAAGAGCCATGGAAAACCTGAAGGACATGGATGTGAAGTTGATATGTCCTGAGAGAAGCATCAACATATTCCACTGTCTGACGGAGATGAAGGACCACTCAGTCCATAAGGAGATCCAAGAGTTCCTGAAGTCAGATAAGAAATCAGAAGGAAAACTATCTGAAATACACTGCTCAGCCCTGGCTTACATGATGCAGATATCAGAGGAGGTTCTGGAAGAATTGAATCTTGACAAGTACAACACATCATGGATGGGTCGACTAAGACTGATTCCAGCTGTGAGGAACTGCAGAAAAGCTGTGTAAGTCCAGATTTTAACACCATCATACAACATTGTGTCAACTACTGTAACCATATATTTATTTGTCTTAAAGGAACCATATTATGCTTTTTGGGGTTTCCCGAATGTTATACGGTGGGGCAAAAAAGTATTTAGTCAGCCACCAATTGTGCAAGTTCTCCCATTTAAAAAGATGAGAGAGGCCTGTAATTTTATCATAGGTATACTTCAACTATGAGAGACAGAATGGGGGAAACAATCCAGGAAATAACATTGTAGGATTTTTAATGAATTAATTGGTAAATTCCTCGGTAAAATAAGTATTTGGTCACCTACAAACAAGCAAGATTTCTGGCTCTCACAGACCTGTAACTTCTTCTTTAAGAGGCTCCTCTGTCCTCCACTCGTTACCTGTATTAATGGCACCTTTTTGAACTCGTTATCAGTATAAAAGACACCTGTCCACAACCTCAAACAGTCATACTCCAAACTCCACTATGGCCAAGACCAAAGAGCTGTCAAAGGAGACCAGAGACAAAATTGTAGACCTGCACCAGGCTGGGAAAACTGAATCTGCAATAGGTTAGCAGCTTGGTGTGAAGAAATCAACTGTGGGAGCAATTATTAGAAAATGGAAGACATACAAGACCACTGCTAATCTCCCTCGATCTGGGGCTCCACGCAAGATCTCACCCCGTGGGGTCAAAATGATCACAAGAACGGTGAGCAAAAATCCCAGAACCACACGGGGGGACCTAGTGAATGACCTGCAGAGAGCTGGGACCAAAGTAACAGAGGCTACCATCAGTAACACACTACGCCGCCAGGGTCTTAAATCCTGCAGTTCCAGACGTGTCCCCCCCTGCTTAAGCCAGTAAATGTCCAGGCCCGTCTGAAGTTTGCTAGAGGGCATTTGGATGATCCAGAAGAGGATTGGGAGGATGTCATATGGTCAGATGAAACCAAAATAGAACTTTTGGGTAAAAACTCAACTCGTCGTGTTTGGAGGAGAAAGAATGCAGAGTTGCATCCAAAGAACACCATACCTACTGTGAAGCATGGGGGTGGAAACATCATGCTTTGGGGCTGTTTTTCTGCAAAGGGACCAGGACGACTGATCCATGTAAAGGAAAGAATGAATGGGGCCATGTATCGTGAGATTTTGAGTGAAAACCTCCTTCCATCAGCAAGAGCACTGAAGATGAAGCATGGCTGGGTCTTTCAGCATGACAATGATCCCAAACACACCGCCAGGGCAACGAAGGAGTGGCTTCGTAAGAAGCATTTCAAGGTCCTGGAGTGGCCTAGCCAGTCTCCAGATCTCAACCCCATAGAAAATCTTTGGAGGGAGTTGAAAGTCCGTGTTGCCCAGCGACAGCCCCAAAACATCACTGCTTTAGAGGAGATCTGCATGGAGGAATGGGCCAAAATACCAGCAACAGTGTGTGAAAACCTTGTGAAGACTTACAGAAAACGTTTGACCTCTGTCATTGCCAACAAAGGGTATATAACAAAGTATTGAGATGAACTTTTGTTATTGACCAAATACTTATTTTCCACAATCATTTGAAATAAATTCATTAAAAATCCTACAATGTGATTTCCTGGATTTTATTTTCTCATTCTGTCTCTCATAGTTGAGGTATACCTATGATGAAAATTACAGGCCTCTCTCATCTTTTTAAATGGGAGAACTTGCACAATTGGTGGCTGACTAAATACTTTTTTGCCCCACTGTAAATGTTTGTGTGCATGTAAAGGTCTGCAAAAGTTAAAATCCCAAAGTTCAGGCCAGAGGGAGATTCTCTTCCATATCCCTTCCACCTGCCTGAAACGCCTCGATTGGATTCCTGGTTCAGTTCCGTACCACACTGACCTCACCGTGATACGGAACTGAATTCTAGCCAATAGCAGTGTGAGTCACTCCATAAAGCCGACCCGAGCAGAGGAGCCATGGTGAGGAGAAGCTGCCACTTTCGCTGCGAACCAAAACTTTCGTGGTTTAACCAATCAAAGCAGAATGCGCTTTTGCAAAGGTGGGGGCATTGAGCTCTAATTTATGCACAGGCAGTATGAGAGAAATAAAGGGCTTTTTCAACATCAAAGCATGAAAACATGCTTTAATGGAGCAACAAAATACATATATGAACCTGAAAAGTAGCATCATAGAGTCCCTTTAAATGCTCTTTGAATGCATTTAAACAGCTTTTTTGAGGTCAGATAACTACCTCATTTGCCCAAAACTAAATGACTGACTTTTAAGATGTTGATTGGATCTTAAAATAGGACTTTTGCAAAACAGTGTTCATTCATGGGTACCACATGACGTCACTGTATTCTAGCGCCGCCATTTTTGGTTCCAGTCACAGCGAGGACGGTGGAAACAGCAGAGAAAGTTTGCATCGTTTGATAAAGTTTGTAGATTTGCCTGGGATATGTTCTGTTGTGGGCTGTGACAACAGTCACCAGAGGAACCCCGGACTACAGTTCTTATCAATCCCCAAAGAGTTATATTGTCGTAATAATTGGTTGGCTACAATCAGAAGGTACCACAGGTAGCCAGTGTTTAACTCCAGATTGTGCAGTGAAACACTTTGTTTACGGTAAGCCCCTAACTTATTTTGTATCTTTCAGCTTCTTTTGTCATAAGAATGCTATCAAAATACTTTAACATAGATTCTCCAGTTGCCGAATAATTAACTATGGCAGTGTAATGGTAACTTAGCACTATAGAAATCAACCCAGCTTCTCAGCACTGAAAGGACACTCGAAACAGACTGTTTATGAATAAGACACATTTCTGGCGGAAAAAAAATTGAAAGAAATTGCAATGTTCAATATGATTTTTACGCTAATATGATTGTACGTTTAGTTAAGAAAGATTTTGAATGCATGTCTTTTACATTGGTATTAATAATCAACTTATTATTGCTACTTTTACTTAAGTTCACAATCTTAATTCTTTTTCCACGACTGTCAATATCTATATAATAGGAGGCCTACACACACATTCATGTTCTAACCTGTTTGCCTCTGTCTGCTTAGGAAGAAAAAAAGACAAAACCATGTGCCCTGATTACATTCCCAGCACTTTGCACACACATCAGCTGGTCAGAGTCAGAGAAACATCTCTGCCAATAGCAGATTTGAGCATACACAGCAGATGAAAAGGATACGGACTGAGACTTTGGTCCCTGATACTGACCATGAGACTGTGGCACTGGGCAGGACAACAACTTAGATCAGGGGTATTCAACTAAATTTCAACGAGGTCCAGTTAGGGGAAATTTCCTCAAGCAAAGGTCCGGACTATCAAAATGTCTAAGTGGCATTATGAATGAGTGTGATATACATTAGCCATGACCTAGTAGCTGTATCAATGTCTGCATGTAATCAACAACTGACTGTCTCATCAAACAAAGTACAATTCAAAAACAACAATATTTATTGTCTCTTGAACTATACAGATTGTAACAGGACTGGCTCGCCAAAATAGGAAAGTGGTAGCGCAGCAATCAAAACAGAGGCAGTGATTGAATCAAAAAAGGCTTTATTTTTACTCAACTCAAAAATACCTCTCAAAACCAAGGCTAAGGTAGCTGGGCCGCTAACCGACTTACCAGCTCTCCAAACTTGGTCTCAGAGATGATGCTACCTGCTCCCTCCGTGTGCCAATATTCCCCTTCCTCACTGACTGTCTTTTGTTCAGTAAAAGAACTGAGCTCTAGCCTGTTCGGTCAGGATTTTCAATCGGGGCTGAAACGGTGTCAGGGCCATTCGCATACACATGTGAAACTGCTCATTGGTGCTCCACTCACTGTCTTCTCTCCACCACTAACTCGTCTCTTCACTCACTCTTCTCTCCATCTTCTCTCTCTGTCTCCTGCTAACTTGTCGCTTCTTGTGTTTATCTCCTTGTATTGCTCACTCCTCTCCTTCGGCCCCTGTCGGCGCCGGTTAAATTGGAATTGCCCCGTCAAAATGAAAATCCCTTATTATTGTATTGATTATAGGTCCAGGTCCGTGTAGGTCGGCGTCAGGGTCCGGACCCGGACCGCGGTCCGCCTGTTAATGAACTATGCCTCAGAATGTGTGAAGGATGACTATGCCTTGCCCAGGTATTGTGGAACCATGCTCAAATGCAGTCTGCCAAGCTACAGTCAAGGCAATGACAAACGAGTATGCACGACTCAGAGCTGAGGTTAATTTTCTTAAGGACAAAGTTAATGAGTTGTATTTCAATGAAGACGCCTTTAAAAGAAATGACAAGATGGTACAGGAACTAACAGGCCTTTTAAGCCGGTCCAAGACTGACATCTTTTTGTTAGCATTAATAAGAACGAGGCTCAACTTACCTTCATATTTTTTTGTTCATCTTTTTCATATGTCTAATTGCAGTGTTGTCAGAATGATTGATAATACTTTGGATGCCATTTAGTGAGACTTTCACCACCACATTTAAGTTAGTCTGTCCATGTGTTTCAGGGATAATTTTAGCAACTGCACTATCATGCATTCTATCATTGACTGTTTTGAAATTCAGTAGAGAAGCAAGGGCACGTGAACAAACATACTCTTATTACAAGAACCACAACACTGTAAAACTACTTTCAATAACAACACAGGGTGTAACATCCTTTGTGTCAAACGGTTGGGCTGGACACAAGCACATTACAAAAAAACTGCTCATAGCTTGAGAAATGATCACAAGGAGATGTTGTTCTTGCCTGTGAAAGATACTGTAGGGCTGTAAAGGGCACAGTTGAAAATACCAACATTCACCAAAGGCAAGCAGACTCGCTGTAGTCAGGATCTGTATGGAAAGAGACCTTGACCTGGTCAGGATCAAATACATCATGCTTCAGAGCACCATCCCACTGCCTCTTTGCTAAGCAGCCACTCAAGCTGCGCTTTTACCATTCACCCATCTGTGGTACCCACAGAATAAACGGATAGTATATTTCAATATTTTATTCTATTATCTTTAAAATGAATACATTAAAATGTTCAGTTTTTAAGTAATAAAAATAACTTTTTCCAAGTTCTGGTTCCTTGGTTTTATTTATTTTTTAAATTATCCTACTAATACAATGGAAATGCAAGTATTAGATATACTTGTTTTTTGCCCAATCTACAGTATATGAATATGTCAGCTTAATGAATACACAAAAACCTGACCATACAGGCAAAAGATCAATGTATGAGAAGTAGAGCTTATTCATTATCACAATCGTTCACTCTCAACATACAGGATTACCACAGTTCTGTGGAGCTGTTCACCAAAGAACTTAAGCAGATGGTCTCATGTGCTGAAACAGATCTTCAGTTTGAACTTTCTCTTTGTTGGCAAAGATGAGGACACCTCATCATACTTCACCATTTTAGTGATTGGCTTTGTCCTTCTCTCTTCTCAAAAGCAGCCAAACCTGTAAAACGTGCTCTAGCGTGGGGCCACACCTCTCCCAACCCTGCCATACACAATGTACAATGTACCATCACCACTGTCCCTTCCTCTCCTTGCATCACTATCCATGGCGATGTTTATTTGGTGTTCAAAGCCTGGGAATGATTGACCTGTTAAGTGAAAAATGCAGTAAGTTAATTTGGAATAATTGCAGTGTATATGAAATCTAAACTCTCCTGAACTTGTCAAAATATATAAAGATATGAGAATTTATTTATTAAACAACTTTTAAAAATGTTGTTTAAAAGATTAGAAAAGGCAGATGGTATTTCTTACCTGAGAAGGATACCCTTTCCATCTAACATTAATATTCAAGATTCAATGGCTTTATTGTCAAATACCAGAGCTAAAGCGCAGATTGGCATTGGAAATCTGAAGTCCCAGGCTCCTCCAAAAATACAACATACAATATCCTTAAGACATAAAACACAAGCAAAGATAGAGCAAAGAGAATAGAAATACAATAATGCAAGTGACAGAGAAGTGTGAAAGACACATGGACCTACATGTCTTTCGTAATAAGAAGCCGGGAAACACACTTTAATAGAAGCTTATGCAGCCATAATATCAGAATTTATTAGTCACTGAGTGTTGCTTTGTTGCTGCTTTTGTCACCTCTTGTACTAGCAGGAGCCATATACTGATACAGTACACTCACTAGATGGCAGTAATGTATTTTATTTATTATTTATTTTGTATTATCATAGTTTAAAATAATCATTTGTATGCATATTGTATTTGTCCATGGTTTCTGAATATAGAATGTGTTTCTGTTTCACCATCACTGTAGACGTGAATACAACTAAAATAACACGGTTTAAAATTGTAGTTGAATCACTTACTTTCGCTGTGATGACATATAGTATAGGTGTGTTGACTGCATACGCCATAGCTTGGTGTTGTTCACCCATCTATCTCGTTTAAATGTGCCTCCAAGATGATCAAAATACTGTCAGAGTCGGTCTCAAAGATGGCGGCGGGCATCCTGTTAATGACGTATTTTGTACCCATGAATTAAATTGTTCCTTGGTTTTTTTTAAACAGTTCCCATTATGAAAGTAAAATATTCAGGTCATGACTTAATGTTTTCTATTTTAAAGAATGATCCCTGCCATTGTTTTTGTACAATTATTATTTGTTATGATTTAAAATCCCTGACTTTACATAAATTCTGCATTCACAGACTTGCTGAATGTTGGCTGACAAGGACCCACTATGAACTTGTGGTCTCAGCTCTGAAGTCCAACCCGTCCTATCTGAGAAAGCTGGACCTGAGAGGAAGCAGGCTGCAGGATTCAGGAGTGGAGCTGCTGTCTGCTGGACTGGAGAGTCCACATTGTAGACTGCAGTCACTTTCGTCAGTTCAATTATTGTCTTTTGCGTTTGAAGATCCACACATTAATGCATAACACAGATACTAAACATTTAATACAGGGCAACACATCTCCTGCACAAAGTGTTACCAAGCTTGTTGATGTTAAGAATTCCTGAAAGATGAATGCCAGCTGTATGATCTTTCAAAATGTGTTGGTTAATGTGCGCAACAACATTTTTAATTTTATTTTAGTTTCTGTTCGGTCTCCTTGTACAATATATCAGGAAACACTGAACAACAAACACTATCGTGTTGTGTATAGCATTTTCATCAATTTACGTTATGTTTATTATCTTGGGGTTGTGGACATGGTGTGGGAAGGACTTCAGTACATTTCAAACAAAATTAATTTACCACACCTTTTTGATTTATTGACAGACTTGCTAATTCTGCACTGACAGAGATCAGCTGTGCTTCTCTGGTCTCAGTTTTGAAGTCTAACTTCTATCTGAGAGAGTTAGACCTAAGCAGAAACGACTTGAAGGATTCAGGCGTGAAGCTGCTCTCTGCTGGTGTCAACAGTCTGGAGGCTCTCAGGTGAGACAAAACTTCATCCGTTTTTGGTTATGTCAGACTCACTAAAATAAGAGAAAAACCCAATAGTTAGGACAAACCAACGGCGTATTGCACACTTAATTGTAATTAGATTGTCTAATTTTCTTTCAGACTGAGTGACTGCAGCTTGACTGAGATCAGCTGTGCATCTCTAAACTCTGCTCTGAAGTCCAACCCCTCCCATCTGAAAGAGATGGACCTAAGCAGAAACAACTTGCAGGATTCAGGAATGAAGCTGTTGGCTGATGGACTGGAAGGTTCGGACTGTAGACTGGAGGCTCTGAGGTTAGTTCTATAGCGCGAATGCACTAATTAATAGCAAAATATGTAATGATAATGAATACATGTGAACAAAGGAGATTGATTGCACTCAACCATCAGTGGGAATGAGTTGAATACTAAATGGCATGATCTTACTTGGCTTTTAATCAACCCGGGGGTACATGATGCTAATTCAATACTGTGGTTTCATTTCTGAAGGTTACTACTTTGTTTTTTATACATTTAAACACTATGTGTAAACACTACAGAGTGGGGAAAATAAATTTCCCTGTTCTTCTTCTTCTTCTTCTTCTTACATACAACCAGACAAACAAAGTAAATACATAATGAATGGGTGACACACATTGTGAATTAAAGAAGATCGATATTGTTAAAGACAATATCCTAATGAATAAATACGCATCAGAGAGCTTTACTCTCTACTCTACTTCAGCTTTGCCGATTAAACATGTAAACAACTAAGATACATTCGCCTTTTACAAAAATATGCTGCTGTCCAATACCTTAAGGTATGACGGACATGTATCATATTCAATATTGTTTTTATCTAAATTCATGTATGGTCCTGACTATATTTCGAACAAGTTTGACCAATATAAGTTTGTGCGTGAAAATTGCATGTTAAATCTAAAAACCAGAGGACACTGGTCTTTGCAGTTATAACCTTCATCTCTGCTCGAAGATGTGACACATGGAAACCTTATTGAATCCTGAGTGTTTTCCTGTAATTACAGACTTAATGACTGTAAACTAGGAGAGAGCTGCTGTTCATCTCTTGCCACAGTTCTGAACGCCAAGCCCTCCCATCTGAGAGAGCTGGACCTGAGCTACAACAGTCTGCAGGATTCAGGAGTGAAGCTACTTTCTGCTGGACTGGAGAGTCCAAACTGTAGACTGGAGACTCTGAGGTCAGCTTTGTAGCATACATGCATAAATGAATACCAAAATATGTAGTTATTGTTACTAAAGTATATTGGTTGAACTGATTTCAATACCAAATAAGAGGGTTTTGTTAAAATAAACTCCTCTCTGCAGGTTGATATGCTGTCTGCTCACAGATGGGAGTTGTCCTCCTCTGGCCTCAGCTCTGAAGTCCAACCACTCCTTTCTGAAAGAGCTGGATCTGAGAGGAAACAACCTGCAGGATTCAGGAGTGAAGCTGCTCTCGGTTGGATTGGAGAGTCTAAACTGTAGACTTGAATCTCTCAGGTGAAGTTTCTTTTTTATCTTCAGAACAGAGTCTCAACATCAGTGATAGTTTGATTAAATTGCCCTCTTTGCAGCTTGAAGGACTGTCGGATCACAGGTGAAGGCTGTGCTTTTCTGGCCTCATCTTTGATGTCTAACCCCTTCCATCTGAGAGAGCTAGACTTGAACCTCAACCAGCTGCAGGATTCAAGAGTGAAGCTGCTTTGTGATCTTGTAGAGAGTCCACACTGTAGACTGGCGACTCTTAGGTCAGTAAAGGTTGGAATCAGCATTTGCCGATCTATGATTACTAAATCATTTGTCATGAAAAGAGAGACACATTTCACAGTCAGCCAATCAGATGAGCCAAACGTGTGTTGTGTTCATGTCTATGAATTGACCTGAAGGTGACGTTGAAATGTTTTTGTTCATCCCTACAGGTTTAAATAAACTGGAACTGGCTAGAAAGAGGATGTCATGTATCACTCCAACATATCGGCAGGCTGGAAACATTCTCAACTTCTTATCACTTTGATTCCTTCATGTTACTAAAGTTCTTCCATTTAGACACAAGTTGTTCTGCACTTAATTATAATCCATCCTTTCTTACCCTATATGAGATAATACTCAAACGATTTTCATCCAAACACCTATTACAACCCGTCTTCAAACATACCCAGAATATCCTTACAAATACACTATATGAAGGATATTATTGAATGATTATTGCTTGCTCATAAAGACATGTTTATGTATAAATGCTACCAGAGAGGGTTTCAAACTATGAAGAGAAGTGAGCTCCATGACAGAGTTAAAGGTGAGCTAAAAACATAAGAAAGGAACTGCCTTCTGCTACTTTATTCACAGTGAATATTAACTGCAAATTCCTTTGTGAGAGGAGGAAGAGAGGCCAGAGAGAGGGACAGTAGAAGTTAGTGAAGAGAGGCCCTTGGGTGCTTCCTAAATGACAGGAGAGTTATGGCAAAGTATAGAGGTGGATTAGATAACAGGCTGCAGACCCGGAAACCATGGATCCAGGAGAGGACTTCTGCCTGTCCTCCAACCAGAAACCAACACGCACCACACTCAAAAATATACATTTAACATGTCATAAGGGACTGCCCCTTTTTCTTTCACAAAGTATACATAGTGTGTGATGTCACCTGTCGAGGCTCTGGGTGGAAGGAAAGACAGAAGTTGCTTGCAGTCTGTGGCTCACAAAACCCAGAAACCTCAATATTGAGACAGTACATCTTCATCACAACTGGAAATAAATCAGCTTTATTATAACCTTACTACTTCGTTTGGACTCCTTGCTTCGTAGAGAAATTCACAGAACAACAACATATGCTACGAAATACTATGCTACTACAAACTCCTGAAAAAAACTTAAAGACCAAGTAAAAACCTTACCAACTGATAAGCGGCACGGTAAACACCATACAATCATACCTAGGAGGTACAAGAAAGTTTACACATCTTCTATCGCAAACTGAAAACCCACCTGTTTTGCTCGGAACCTTGGCCAATAAGTAGAATAATAATAATTTTAAAAGTAGCACTTAAGGTTATAACTTATGCAACCCGCTCTTACAATGGTCTGGCTTTCAATATGTCAATATGAAAGTCAATATGTCAGCACTTTTGTTGAGTTTGAATCTTTTAAACTTAATTGCAACTTACTGTAAGTGACTTTGGATAAAAACTTCAGCTAAATTCAATGTAATGTAGTGTAACGTCTGATGCAGTCCACTTATTCTAAAGCGTGGTGTACCGCAAGGGCTCTACCTCGGTACACTTCTCTTCTTAGTTTCTACACAGTCTGTCAAGCACTACTGAACTTGCTATTGACACTACCGTACAGCTGGGTGTTCGGTAGCACTATTGAGGAGACTGTGCAAATGGACATACTAAATATTAATCACTGGGTCTGTCGCTACAATTTTTTTATTGAAGGCCCTTAAAATCCAACATTATGCTGCTTTAATCTAGGAAAAAGTGCTTGATCAGATTCCAATTTTTAAAATGTTTGAGATACATTTAAAAAAAGGTGACCTACACACTATGTAGTGTTTAAGTCTAATGCTCCAATTTATGCACCTTTGTCTTTAAATGGAAATGTTTGTTTGTCTCTCTGTAACTATACCGTATAAAGAAATCAATAATGTATCCGAGATAATGAAAATATAAATTGAATGATGATATAATTCATTGTATATACGGTGGGTTCACCGCTGCATAGAGGCTATTAATTGTTGTTCTTAGTTGTTTAAATGTTATTTCCTGTGCTGTAGAATATACAGTGTAAATGTTACGTAATTTTACTAGGTTTTGCTAAAATCACTGTAGCTTTCACCTCTTTTAACTTGTCAGTGATTTGCTATCAACTGCTAATTTTGCTCTTTTAATTTCTTCTAAGTCAGCTGTTACTCCAACACCAATACAAATAAAAAGCAACAACATTCATAGGTTTTCACAGGTATCCAGTTTATTTCTTTTTAATAATTTGGGACCATAAAGGGATCATAAAATGGGTATTACATTCATACAGTACAGAATAATAGAACAATAGTTTGTGTCCATTTTTGCAAAATTCAGTGAGCTCAGGGTTGTATGCACAACATGGAAAATGGGGCTCTTGAAAAAATCCCTTTTCAGAGAGGTGGAAGACATCGGCCCCATCTCGTTAACAGCACGGCAGCACAAGAAAAGGTGGCAAACCACATTCGCCAACAGTGTGGGAGCAATCCATCTGCTATCCGTTGGAGTGACTGTCGACCACGCCCTTTCTTCTGTGCTGAATATGATGTAAGCATACACACCAGAAATGTCCTTTAAAATAGAGATGACATATCATCCGGATTTTTCAAGCAATTACCGACAACAACTTCTGTTGTGGACAAGGCCCTTTCCCATTTTGGTGGTTGATGTGTTATCCAAAATATCCCACCCCCCCCCCCCCCCCCCCCCCCGCTATACTGTGAATGTTGCTGGTGGGCAGTCATGTGACTCAGCAGCGCACTGTGCTGGCTGCATGATGGCAGAGAAAAAGGAGCGCCGTTTGGTCTTATCTTACAGCAGAAGACAAAAACACAGCAAGCAGCAATGTTTTCAGCAAAAAAACAAGATACTGTGGCAACACCACAAATGAAAACAAACATTTGAAAACATATCCTAAAGAGAAATCCAAACTTTATTTGCCTACATCTGTGTCGCGTGTTTTATAATGATCATAATCATGATTACTAATTGAAGGAGGATCAAAAAATCATCCAATTATTAAGAAAATTCTAATTATCCACCAAATTTGCATATTGATAATGCATTCACTTCATAAGTTATGATGCATTGGTCACCCCTAAACTTAAACCTACTTGGTATCGGATCGATACCAACATTTTCTCCCACCCCTAACAACTACATGTCATGATCCTTGTTTTGTGTCTGTCATGTCTTTGTGTTGTGTTTTATTTAGAAATTTTTTCCCTCCTGTTTCATGTTAAGCTTCACTTCCTGTCTGCGTTTCCGTCTTGTCATTACCCTTGTGTCGCTGTTTCCCTTTTGTCTGTTGTTCGGTCGTCGTCATTTCTTCCCTGATCTTGTCCAAGATAACTGCCTGTTCCTGTTGCCCTTCATGTCTGAAGCTAAGTGTTTTTCATGTCCTGTGTTCCCCTTGCTTCGTGTTTTCATCAACAGCTTTTGAATAAAGCTCGCTTTTTGTTTGGACCCTTACCTGCTTCCCCTTGATTTACTGCACTTGGGTCCTGTTTCCCCAAACCTGACAGAACGACCTAACCAGAATGGACCTCAGCAGTGTTTTCCACGCACCAAGAGTTGTATGATCTGATATACACTCTTGAGTGCGTTTTTGGGGATTGGAGGAGAGCCTCCTCTTACAGGGCAAGGAGGCTGCCCTAATAGAGGCCTGTTTGGAGGTGGCCAACAAGCCTTGGCTAAAAAGCTTGCGGCCAAAAAGGCTGAGACTTTTTTCATGTAGCCCAAAGGGACATCCTGCAGCCACCAATCCCTTCTTGGGATCCCGCCTGGCCTTTGGAGGTCCACGGGGCTTACAGCAGTCTGCTAAGGGGTGCAGGGTCCGGCTACCAGCCCGTGCTCCTGCTTCCAAGCCTCCTGCAGCCAAGCCTTCTACAGCTAAGCATCCTGCAGCCAAGCCTTCTGCAGCCACGCTTCCGACTCAAGTTTTGGCCCTAGCAACCTAGCAAGTTTTGGCCCTAGGAGCCGACTCCAGCCCCTGCTGTCCTGTCGGCGGCCCGGCCGACTCCAGCCCCTGCTGTCCTGTCGGCGGCCCGGCCGACTCCAGCCCCTGCGGTCCTGTCAGCGGCCCGGCCGACACCAGCCTCGCCTTTTTCTTTCGACTCCAGCCTTGCCTGTCCCCGCCTGTGCTGTTGTCTCCGGCCTCTCCGGTCCAGTCGCCTCCAGTCTCGCCTGTTCCTGCTCCGTTGGGGGTCCCGCCTTCACATGTTCCGCCGGGGGTCCCGCCAACTCCTCAACCCGTCAAGTCGGTGGTCCCTCCGACACCTGTTCCGTTGGTGGTCCCACCAATCCATGTCCCTGTCCAGTCGGGGGCCCCGCCGACTAGTGCTCCTGTCTCCTCGGTGGCCCTGCCGCCTCCTGCTCCAGGTGCTCCTTACTTTCCTCCGGAGCGGCCTCGCCAGCCTCCAGCTCTCTTGTCTTCCCCCCGTCCTCCAGAGCTGTTTCGCCGTCCTCCAGGCCGTCCTCCAGGCCGTCCTCCAGGCCGTCCTCCAGGCCGTCCTCCAGGCCGTCCTCCAGGCCGTCCTCCGGCGCTGTCTCGCCTTCCTCCGGAGCTGTCTCATCGCCTTCCAGGCCGTCCTCCACAGCTGTCTCACCGTCCACCGGAGCAGTCTTGCCACCTTCCAGGCCGTCCTCCGGAACTGTCTCGCCGCCCTCCGGAGCTATTCCACTGTCCTCCAGGTCGTCCTCCAGAGTTCCGTCGCCATGGTCTACGCCCTTGATTCCGGGTTTCCCTTGCCACAAGCCCTTTCCATGCTCTGCCTTGCCCGTGGGCCACCCGCCCGAGGCACCCTCCTTGTCCTCTGTCTTGCCCCCGGGCCGCCTGCCCGAATCCCACCTCCGGACCCCCTCCACCCACCCTTTTGGCCTTGGTCAAAAATATGCACATAATTATTTATACAATGGCTAATTTGATTATTTAAACATGCTATTTCAGAAAACTTGTAATACAAAAAACAATTGTCTTAATGTAAGTAATTAACTGGAGAAGAGTTACCTTAATCACCTGTAGTGTATTGCCTTAATTAAGTAGGAAACAACAACAAGCCTAACATTGCTTATTGGCCCTGAGAAATATTGCCCCAGCTGAAGAAATGACTTACGATTATTGGCCTTGGCAGAAAAAAGTACTGTAACGTATTATGGATAACTGATCATGGATCAGTGATTTCACAAATGTTGTAGTTTTCCCTTGATATGATGAAACAAAAAGATTACCTTGTTTATATAATAATTATTGTCATTTTCTGCAGGAACTGAGTCTTAATGCATATTTTTTTAGTTTCAATATATCTTAAAATTTACAGTAGGCTGTGTCAAGGTTGATATATTGTGGAAAATGTACTTTTCAAGCAGAATGTGCACCTAATGTAAGTCGACCTCAGGTAGTTATTTATGAAATACTACTCTCTTAGAAGTTGATTTTAGTATTTGATCTCAGTGTGGTATTTACTGGGTTTATGGATATGGGTTAACCAGTGTTTGGTTTTAGATTGATGTTTATCTGTGATGGATGAATAACAAAAGTGCAAGAAAGGGTAGGTACTGAAGGCAGAAATATTTTTTCCCATTGACTTGCATTGGGAAAGAGACGTCTGTAAATTGGTGGATCACTTTTAAAAAACTAAATAAACTACCCAGTATGAACCCTTTTATAGCCCTTATTAAAAACATTAGGTCCTTAAAGTTAGAAAAATGCACTAAAAGCGGAATCCAGATTTATTTGTTCTGAGCCGAGAGTGGGAGATCGGTGGAGGGGCTTAAGAGGAAACTCGACTCAGCTATATGAGCCCACATATGGGTTCTTCTGCTCTGACAGCCAGGCACGACCATAATTTGTGGCCATTTCATCTTCATGGGCAAATGAGCAGCTCTCATAAGAATGAACGAAGCCCCGTCTCCAACGCTCTATACAGTTCTTATTATACACCCATGAAACGTATTCTAATTAGCTAGCTTAACGATTTATTAAATAATATTGCACAATCTTCCCTACTTTCACCAACGGTCCAGTCCAAAATATTCAACTTTTTGCACAGCTTAGAGCATTCACACGCATTTTCATCAGAAAATGCATTCTCTATTTGTCTTTCCTTTCCCTCACATTTTCTCTTCAGAAAAAATGTAATCATCTCAAGATCAGGAAAACTCAAGTGATGAGGGTGAGCCTCATGACTCGACCACAGAGGCAGCCATATGGCACCAAAGAGTACATCTTCTTCCTGTATTCCTCACAATGGAGGTAGAATAGTATTGTTTTGGCATGAGTCAGGATTTTTTAATCAGACAAATCTTTACCTAGTTTGGACACCCCTGCTTTAGAGTATTGCAACACACAGCTCCATCTGCCACAGTTCAGTGGATGTAATGAGACTGTTGAGCTCCTGAGAACCATCCATGCTGCCTTCAATGGCCTCAACAACCTGAAGCCACTAAGGAAAGGGTACAAAGCACCCATGAGGAGATCGAACAAAGAGCGTGTAGAACAAATCCTGCTGAAGGCACAAAAGTCTTTCTTCAAACTGAAAGATGAGAAAGGCATACAAGTGCTTGCTGGAAATCGGAAAACTTGAGTGATTGGTTTCATTGCCTCTCCTGAGTCTCTCCGAAGATTTTGATACAGCTTCTCCTGAAGCCCCTTTCACTGATAATTCACTTCCTCCGCCCTCTGAAGATGAGGAACTGAGTGACATGCTAGTATTACATTTGCAGCAGGTTGCCATTGCCATAGAGGCTGTCTATGCAGGAGAGAAAGAGAAGAGGCAAGAAGAGAACTGGACTAAGGAGTGTTTCTCTGTTCATGTTGTTAAAAGCAAAGACAGCATATGCAGGGCCATGACTGGGCTCAGCTGGCCAGTTTTTGACTGTCTTCATCAATACTTAGTTCAGTTCATCGAATCAGCTTTTTTAGGATTTCTACCCTGGACCAGCTCTTACTTTGCTACATCTACGCTAAAATCCATTGATTGCTTTGCTGAGCCAAATACTACACCAATGACAACCCCCCATCCGCCACATGTTCCAATGTTGACTGAATCTTTTGTATGCAAAGATCACTTTCTTCAGGGAGAGCAACACCCAAACCATATCACCAGTAGGGTTGAAGGCCAACTTTCCTCATCTCACATCGATTGCTTCGAGATCAGAATTGAACATCCAAAAGCCCTTAAAGCCAGGTAAAGGTGCCAACAAATGTGTTAATAATAAAACATTTATGGTATAGCCAGGTAGCTTTGAGATTAATCTACAGGTATGATTAAGTAATACAAATGAGTTAGGTCATTTGCAGGTCTTGTTTTGTTTTATGTAATCAGATTGAGGGATGCTCGCTGTACAACGCCATGGCGTATGTGTGTGATGTGTCTCTGGTCATAGAGAAGAAATGCAAACAAAGGGGACCGGCTAGGCAGGAATAATATAAGCTGTATGCATTTACTTTGTAAATAAAATCTAATTGAAATATAGGTTATGCATAGTATAGTTTTCAGTATTTCTCAAGCAGTGCACAAATGATATAAAGACTTTCCAAAACTTTTCTGGACTTTGCTTATACAGCAATATTATATTTTGAAGCAACACAAATCATGCAGTGCAGTTATCCGCTTGACTGCTTTACCTACTCAATCTAAGCTAACTGTATTCCCTCATTGCAAGCAATACGCTAACCTCAGTGCTACACGCTAACATGTGCTAAAGGATGCTTTGCTAACGTTCGGATTAAAATGTAAAAAGTAAACATTGTAACTATGCAGTATCTCCAGAGGTGGAACAAGTACTCAGATCTTGTTATGTAAGGGCTACTTACCTCCATTGCACTTGGACGTCAGTTTCTCTTGAAACACAATGTGCTTCTATTATTTATGTATTTTAAGTATAACTTATAACCATTGTTCTTATAAAAAACAGAAACACAGTTGACATAAAATCAATCAACCAAATGTGCATTTCTTTATCTTATTTAAGGGTAATGTTAGAGCAAATGCTTGATAATTCTTAGCTCTATAAAACCTGTGTCAACATCATGGCATGAATGTATAAAGAGTAATGCATAAAGTGCTGGATGCATGGCCCTGTTCATTCCTATAAAAGTTGCTGAGTGGCGCATGAAGTCAGCTGACCTAACTCCAGTATAAAAATACCTGGATCTTCGAAGTTCTGTGCCAATAGAGTATGTGCACTTGTGTTTTCCATAAGCCCCACCTCCAATCCTCTCCGTCACCTCCGGTCTCTGCTCATTCAAATGGATATCCATTTATGATATCCTCCACAGCAGACATTTGATCATATAAAATTGCTAGGGGAACGATTAGGCTGTTATCTGTCAGAGAAGTTCTTGACCAATCTTTAGCCAGATGAAGAAGGGATTGAATTGGAACCTGAAATAGAGGAAGATGTCTCAGAGATGCAAGACTATATCAATACTCATTTGATCCAGACTCTTTTGAGACTGACCAGTCAACAGATGGCGAGGAAGAGGCACTTGAGGTGACATTACAGTCCAAGAATGGCCACTTGCTCTGGAATTCGTCTTCCCAGGACAGAGTAGGAAGAACAAGGGTGGAAAATATTGTTAGGTTGACGCCAGGGCAAACACGTTATGCAACATCACATGTAGATGACATCAAGTCCAGCTTCCACTTCTTTTTACAGCAGTCCATTCAGAAAATGATACTGGAGATCACAAACCTGGAGGGGAGGCTTGTTTTTGGGGTCACGTCAATCTTTGGAGCATGTAGACCTCTAAGCCTACATAGTTCTGTTGATTCTAGCAGGAGTATATCGGTCAAACAAAGAGGCTACACAATTTCTGTGGGATGCACAGTGCGGGATGTGATTTTTCCCATCTCATTTGCCCATCCCCCCATGTGAGCCACATATGGCAGACACACACACGTACACACATATTCTTGTTGATGATGTAATGTTCTTTGAATTTGGTCTCTGTTTTGATTCTCTTATTTGTTTACAATAGATGTTAATTACATCACAAAAACACAAAAAATACATGTTCAGTGTCTATTATATGGATATTTAACACAGTTATTCATGTATACCAGTAGTCTGATACATTGGTAACTTTTTGAAAGGGTGTTAAATACAATTTGGTGATGATTAATGGTGTTTGTGTTAACCCTTCTCTTGCGTTGCTTCATACCCCCCTTCCCATACTATCTTCGGTCAAAATTGACGGTGTGTTATGCATAGTGATATCTCTGGAACCCCTTATCCAATGTTGATGGTTGACATCTCATTTGAACAGTCAAAGCAAGTAGAATCAAGTGGTGGCAGACAGAATGACACCATGGGTGAATTTCATGTTATAATTTTGCGGTAAGTTCAAAGATAGTGTTTACTGTACATTACTATATATTATAGAAATGCTTGCCATGTAGTCTGTGTTTACTGGAGATAGTTATGTCTGGGATGTATTGATTTGATATAAGCAAGCCAGTGTTTCATTATGTTGTTTCAACTACAGTATATGGTCCAGACCCACCGGTGGGCCCATTAACTTCAACATTCATATGTGTGTGTGTGTGTGTGTGTGTGTGTGTGTGTGTGTGTGTGTGTGTGTGTGTGTGTGTGTGTGTGTGTGTGTGTGTGTGTGTGTGTGTGTGTGTGTGTTTTGTGTGTGTGTGTGTGTGTGTGTGTGTGTTCTTCCTCTATCTCTGGTTCAATCTCCTCTTCATCTGGTTCAAAGCATTTGTCCAGAGCCTCTCTGACAGAAAATCGCCTAATTGGCCGCCTACTCATTGTGTACAAGGAACAAACATAACTGCATGACAGACAGTAAGAGAAGGGTATTTAGAGAAAGTGAGAGGTTTTGCTTAGTCGAGGGGCACAGAGTGTGTGTGTGTGTGTGTGTTGAGATTTTTTCCATCTGCAGGATGAACTTAATATATTCGTACCCATTCATTTCCTATGGCGGTCAATTCTGACCGAAAACATCATAGGTGTGTCACTGTTGAATAAATTCACTGCAAGAAGGGATCATCAATTGTATGTTCAGAGGCCTAGTGTGGAGGAATACATAAGGTCTTTAAGCAATTGGATGAAAAACACAATATTTATGATAAAAAACAAAGTCACTCGGGCACATTTGACCCGAAACGCAAGAGAAGGGTGTAAAAGCATTTCAAATAGGACCGATCATATCTGACCAGGAACACCAAAGTAAATAATAGGATACCAAATACGATACACAAAATCAAATGGATGTTTACCAAATATACTGTTATATGTTTATGTATTAATTCGTCACAATTTAAATTCACGTTGTCATGCATGTTCTTTTCCTGTCATTTCAGGTCCCGCTATCCTCCCGGAACATCCAATTTCCCCACACCTTCAACTCACTTCCCCTTTAACACAGCATACACTAGTTCGCTCTCAGTGGGGCCCTGCCAGATTGTCTTGTGTGTAGCTCTTAAGCGTCCAATTCGTAATGATAAGTAATTATTATCAATGTACTTATATTCAAAAGTATAGTATTAGATTGAATACACATAAGATCCTAACTGTAGTACATTATTGGCCCAGAATAAATATTCATCCTGGATGACACCATATTTTTTGAACTAATATGTATATGTCTCAGAAATTGGGTAGAGCGTAATGTATAATTTATTTTATTTTAATAACCTTAACATTAATCCCCTTAAAAGTTATTTAGTTTTCTTTTGACTCAAAACTTGTTAAATAGGTTGTTTTGACGCCCTCTGGAAATAATGTGATAGACCCACAAACTATATTAATAAATCTTATATGATATTTTGATAAACTCTGTTGATTTTTTGTTATAGATGTATGTTTTTATTTAAATGCATTTACAATCTGTAAACATTCCCAGCTATTTGCTTATTTTTATATGGTAACTTTTGAAATACACTCCTACTAGTTTTTTTTTTTAGTTTTTTTATTTTACCATGGTGTATTTATCTATTGTTTGTTTTTAACTTTACTTTAAAAAAAAAAAAATATATATATATATATATATATATATATGTACAGTATGCATACTTATTTGTACTAAATATGTAAGTTTATTTACTTAGTCTGAACTATACTCTTGCTGTTGAATTTCAGCGTTGAGGAACAAAGAAGAAAATCAGATTTATATGTACAGTGGGGCAAAAAAGTATTTAGTCAGCCACCAATTGTGCAAGTTCTCCCATTTAAAAAGATGAGAGAGGCCTGTAATTTTTATCATAGGTATACCTCAACTATGAGAGACAGAATGAGAAAAAAAATCCAGGAAATCACATTGTAGGATTTGTAAAGAATTTATTTTCAAATGATTGTGGAAAATAAGTATTTGGTCAATAACAAAAGTTCATCTCAATACTTTGTTATATACCCTTTGTTGGCAATGACAGAGGTCAAACGTTTTCTGTAAGTCTTCACAAGGTTTCCACACACTGTTGCTGGTATTTTGGCCCATTCCTCCATGCAGATCTCCTCTAAAGCAGTGATGTTTTGGGGCTGTCGCTGGGCAACACGGACTTTCAACTCCCTCCAAAGATTTTCTATGGGGTTGAGATCTGGAGACTGGCTAGGCCACTCCAGGACCTTGAAATGCTTCTTACGAAGCCACTCCTTCGTTGCCCTGGCGGTGTGTTTGGGATCATTGTCATGCTGAAAGACCCAGCCATGCTTCATCTTCAGTGCCCTTGCTGATGGAAGGAGGTTTTCACTCAAAATCTCACGATACATGGCCCCATTCATTCTTTCCTTTACACGGATCAGTCGTCCTGGTCCCTTTGCAGAAAAGCAGACCCAAAGCATGATGTTTCCACCCCCATGCTTCACAGTAGGTATGGTGTTCTTTGGATGCAACTCTGCATTCTTTCTCCTCCAAACACGACGAGTTGAGTTTTTACCAAAAAGTTCTATTTTGGTTTCATCTGACCATATGACATTCTCCCAATCCTCTTCTGGGTCATCCAAATGCCCTCTAGCAAACTTCAGACGGGCCTGGACATGTACTGGCTTAAGCATGGGGACACGTGTGGAACTGCAGGATTTAAGACCCTGGTGGCGTAGTGTGTTACTGATGGTAGCCTCTGTTACTTTGGTCCCAGCTCTCTGCAGGTCATTCACTAGGTCCCCCCGTGTGGTTCTGGGATTTTTACTCACCGTTCTTGTGATCATTTTGACCCCACGGGGTGAGATCTTGCGTGGAGCCCCAGATCGAGGGAGATTAGCAGTGGTCTTGTATGTCTTCCATTTTCTAATAATTGCTCCCACAGTTGATTTCTTCACACCAAGCTGCTAACCTATTGCAGATTCAGTTTTCCCAGTCTGGTGCAGGTGTACAATTTTGTCTCTGGTCTCCTTTGACAGCTCTTTGGTCTTGGCCATAGTGGAGTTTGGAGTATGACTGTTTGAGGTTGTGGACAGGTGTCTTTTATACTGATAACGAGTTCAAAAAGGTGCCATTAATACAGGTAACGAGTGGAGGACAGAGGAGCCTCTTAAAGAAGAAGTTACAGGTCTGTGAGAGCCAGAAATCTTGCTTGTTTGTAGGTGACCAAATACTTATTTTACCGAGGAATTTATCAATTAATTCATTAAAAATCAGTCAATGTGATTTTCTGGATTGTTTCCCCCATTCTGTCTCTCATAGTTGAAGTGTACCTATGATGAAAATTACAGGCCTCTCTCATCTTTTTAAATGGGAGAACTTGCACAATTGGTGGCTGACTAAATACTTTTTTGCCCCACTGTAAATATAAAATGGATGAAGCCTTACTATCATAATTTGCCTATCGTCTAACTTTAAAGGTCCTTTAGCTGTCCCCTGTACGCTTGGTCCTTCCGTCTGGTCCGTGGCATTTAAACACTTTTAATGCAAGTCAGGGTTGGTAAGCAGACATCGTCCACCCTGATCCTAAACACAGGAACCCCACAGGGCTGTGTGTAAGCCCCGTGTTCTTCACACTCTTTTCCCATGATTGCAGCCCCATCCATACCTTCAACACCATAATTAGCTTAGTAAGCACTTTGAGGAAGCTGAAACGAGCTAAGCTCCCACAGGTGAAGGCCATATTTTTTCCCAAAACATCACCAACGGGTGGTTGTGATTAATGTGGTCGGTTGACACAAATGTGGGGAGAAATGGCGACTTGCTCACTCGGCCCTTAACCTACACACTACCTAACATTACTGTTAAGAGGTAGTTAACTAAGCAGCTAATTTTTCACTACTCTCCAGCTGCCGTCTGCCATCTGCCATACATTCCATGCATTCAATGTCACAAGCTTCACATACAGGAACAGCACTCCCTGGTGGTCTAGTGGCTAGGATTCGGCGCTCTCACCGCCGCGGCCCGGGTTCGATTCCCGGTCAGGGAACACTCTTTGCTAATATCAGGGCTGTTTGATTAAAAGGCTGTACATTGTATGGAAAGAGAGGCTTTCTTTATTCAAACAAAACACTCATGTCAAATCAAATGCAGCAAGCCCCATCAAAACATCTATCACAACCATACAGATGCCATTGGTCTCAAGTGCTCCGTGACATACGGTAGTTACGTTACCAACAGTATTGTGCAAAATTAGGAAATGTACTTGTTCAGAATGTTGACATGGACTTGTTAGTCAAGTATCGGTTCTCTTGACATCCTTAGTTTTTCCTACAGCAACAGAAAATGTGTAGGCCCCCATATTGTGGAATTGTGTAAAGATCCCAAATGTTGTATAAAGCTGGTAGGTTTTGGGTGGTTCCATGGTGTAATGGTTAGCACTTTGGACTCTGAATCCAGCGATCCGAGTTCAAATCTCGGTGGAACCTTTCTTTGGGTACCCTGCAGAAAGCCAGCTTGGACATCTCATTTGCGATAGGATAGTTGTTAAAATATGGGAGAGGGAGGCAGACTTGACAATAAAGTCCCTTGAGTCAAGTCAAGGTAATAATCAATAAATTGATGGATACATGTTTAGTCGACAGGTGATCATCAACAATTCAGACGTCATAAAAGTAAAATGGAAAAGGAACTGTATTTTAATTATTTTAGGTACTCTGTTGCAAAACAAGAACGGTTGGATCTGGTATGCGCTGCTTTTCTAAAGGTTGAAAGGAATAATAGATTTAAAAACTTGAAACGGACAAAAATGAGTACAGTACAATGTTGCCAGACTTGGAGTTGAGTGCATCCAGCAGAGTGGCGCAGCGGAAGCGTGCTGGGCCCATAACCCAGAGGTCGATGGATCGAAACCATCCTCTGCTAGTTGGAAGTTCTTCGGATATGCATATTCTCTCTGTCCATTATAACCCTGTTCAGAAGGTCATACTTTGACAACGACTTGGGAAGAATGGTCAGGGACTTCCTAACCAATTGACCAAAACAAGTCAGGGTTGGTAAGCAGACATCGTCCACCCTGATCCTAAACACAGGAACCCCACAGGGCTGTGTGTAAGCCCCATGTTCTTCACACTCTTTTCCCATGATTGCAGCCCCATCCATACCTTCAACACCATAATTAGCTTAGTAAGCACTTTGAGGAAGCTGAAACGAGCTAAGCTCCCACAGGTGAAGGCCATATTTTTTCCCAAAACATCACCAACGGGTGGTTGTGATTAATGTGGTCGGTTGACACAAATGTGGGGAGAAATGGCGACTTGCTCACTCGGCCCTTAACCTACACACTACCTAACATTACTGTTAAGAGGTAGTTAACTAAGCAGCTAATTTTTCACTACTCTCCAGCTGCCGTCTGCCATCTGCCATACATTCCATGCATTCAATGTCACAAGCTTCACATACAGGAACAGCACTCCCTGGTGGTCTAGTGGCTAGGATTCGGCGCTCTCACCGCCGCGGCCCGGGTTCGATTCCCGGTCAGGGAACACTCTTTGCTAATATCAGGGCTGTTTGATTAAAAGGCTGTACATTGTATGGAAAGAGAGGCTTTCTTTATTCAAACAAAACACTCATGTCAAATCAAATGCAGCAAGCCCCATCAAAACATCTATCACAACCATACAGATGCCATTGGTCTCAAGTGCTCCGTGACATACGGTAGTTACGTTACCAACAGTATTGTGCAAAATTAGGAAATGTACTTGTTCAGAATGTTGACATGGACTTGTTAGTCAAGTATCGGTTCTCTTGACATCCTTAGTTTTTCCTACAGCAACAGAACATGTGTAGGCCCCCATATTGTGGAATTGTGTAAAGATCCCAAATGTTGTATAAAGCTGGTAGGTTTTGGGTGGTTCCATGGTGTAATGGTTAGCACTTTGGACTCTGAATCCAGCGATCCGAGTTCAAATCTCGGTGGAACCTTTCTTTGGGTACCCTGCAGAAAGCCAGCTTGGACATCTCATTTGCGATAGGATAGTTGTTAAAATATGGGAGAGGGAGGCAGACTTGACAATAAAGTCCCTTGAGTCAAGTCAAGGTAATAATCAATAAATTGATGGATACATGTTTAGTCGACAGGTGATCATCAACAATTCAGACGTCATAAAAGTAAAATGGAAAAGGAACTGTATTTTAATTATTTTAGGTACTCTGTTGCAAAACAAGAACGGTTGGATCTGGTATGCGCTGCTTTTCTAAAGGTTGAAAGGAATAATAGATTTAAAACTTGAAACGGACAAAAATGAGTACAGTACAATGTTGCCAGCCTTGGAGTTGAGTGCATCCAGCAGAGTGGCGCAGCGGAAGCGTGCTGGGCCCATAACCCAGAGGTCGATGGATCGAAACCATCCTCTGCTAGTTGGAAGTTCTTCGGATATGCATATTCTCTCTGTCCATTATAACCCTGTTCAGAAGGTTCATTTTTCCGGGAAGTGGTCGGGATTCCTAAAATTTAAAAAAAGTAAATTGGAAAGGGAAAAATGTCCCCCTTTTACTAAAAAGGAAACCCCCAAAAGGGGGGGAAGCCCTGCCAACCTTTTTATGATTGACCCCATCCTCCTTAAAACCCTAAATTGCATAAACCTTTTTAAATAAACCCTGTCCCCGGGGAAAGGATTTTTTTCCCCAAAAAAAAAGGGTTTGGGGTAATTTCTTTACAAAAAGTGGGGGAAAGCGATTGCCCCGTTAAAAACACTTTTTCTGTTTTAAATTTTTCTAAAGCAGCAATTTTTCCTAAACCCCCATGGTTCCCCCCCTTTAAAATTAAAAAACAAGCAAAGGGACTCCCAAACCCGGGGGGTTGTGGTAATTGGCGTTCACGGGGGGGGTTTTTATTTCCCTCGGAAAACCCCCTATATAGGGGGATTAAAAAAGGGGTATTTATAAAAAAGGGTTTTTTTATCAAAAAAAACATCATGCAAAAAAATGCACAAGCCCCTCAAAACACATCAAAACCTACAGACCAGTTCCCCCGGCCCGTGTCGGATTACGGTTAAAAACATTTGTTTCAAAATTTTGGGAAAAGTACTTTGAAGGGGCTATTTTTACAAATCGGTTTTCTTTTACACCTTTTTTTTCCACCAACAAAAATGGTTGGCCCCCCAATTTTGGAATTTTGTAAAAAAACCAAATTTGTTAAAAAAATTTGTTTTGGGTGGGTTCCCGGGGGGTTGACTTTTGGGCTTGTTAGGTCCAGTTCTCTCTGGAAACCCTTTTTGGGGCCCTGCAAAAACCGTTGGCCCCCATTTTTTGGTAGGGTATTTTTAAAAAAGGGGGGGGGCAATTGAAATAAAGTCCTTGATCAATCAAAAATAATCAATTTGTGGAACTTTTTTGGGTACTCAAAAAGCGCTTAAAATTAAAAGGAAAAAGGAAGTTTTTAAAATTTGGAGGGGGGAAAAAAAAGTTTTGGTACCCGGTTTTTCTAAAGGGAAAGGTAATAAAATTTTAAAAATTGAAAAAAAAAATGGTAAGAAATTTATTTTTGGGGTTGGGGCACCCGGGAAAGTGGGACGGAAGCTGTCCCCCTAAAATTGATTAAAATTTGTAGGGAAATTTTTCGGAAATTTTTCCGCCTTTTAATGTTCGAAGGGGAAAGAACGCTTTGGGGAAAAAGGGATTCCAACCCCTTGCCAAAAAAGTGGGTGGTAAGCAACTGTCCATACCCCAAGGGAAAACATTGGAAAAACCCCTTTTTTTTACCATCTTTTTAGTTGACCCCCCATTTTCCTTAAACCCAAAAGAAAAACCCTTTGGGGGTGAAAGCAAGTCCCACATTTTCCAATTTTTTCCCAAAACACACCAATTGGGGGGGGGAAATTGGGGGGCCCAAAAGGGGGAAAAGCCCCGTATGGCCAATCCCAAAACCAAATTTGTTTAAAAAGGGGGTTAACAAATATTTTATACCTTCCGCTGCCCTTACTCCATAATTCATATTTAAGTAAAACTTAATAAGGAACCCCTCCCCTTTCCGTGGCTGGATTTGGGGTCTCCACCCCGGCCCCGGGTTTTATCCCCGGGAAAAACCCCCTTTGCTAATTAAGGTGGGTTAAAGGGGCTTGATGGGGGGTTTTTTTACAAAAAAAATTGTAAAAAATGGCCCGATAAAACTTTTTTAAACAACAAACCATTGGGCTCAAATGCCCCGACATACTATTACACCCAAAAGTATTGTAAAAAAAGGAAAGTATTTTTCAGAATGTTTTCAAAATTGGATAATATCGGTTTTTTAATTTTGTTTTTCCTACGCCCCAAATTTAGGCCCCCCAGGGAATTTTGTAAAAAACCCCCAAAAATTTAAAAAGTTAGGTTTTTGGGGGGTTTGGTTTTTGGTTGAATTTTACTTGAAACCCCCCATCCAGCATTCCCGGTTTAAACCTTTCTTTTGGGCCCCCGCAGAAAGCCCCCTTTGGACATTTTTTGCGATAGGATAGTTTTTAAAAAAATGGGAGGGGAGGCAGATTGAAATAAATCCCTTGACAAGCAAGGTAATAATCAAAAAAATTTATGGATACATTTAGTCGACAGGGGTCATCAAAATTCGAGTCAAAAATAAAATGGAAAAGGAAGTATTTTTTTTTTTTAGGTTCTGTTGCAAAAAAGAACGGTTGGTTTGGGAGCCCGGGTTTTTCTAAGGTTGAAAGGATAATAGATTTTAAAAAATTGAACGGACAAAATGAGTACAGTACAATTTCCAGCCCTTTGGGGTAGTGCATCCAGCGGGTGGCGCAGCGGAAGCGTGCTGGGCCCCAAACCCCAAAAGGGCGATGGATCGAAACATCCTTTCTAGTTGGAAGTTCTTCGGATAGCTATTCTCTCTGTCATTTTAACCCCGTTCAGAAAGGGGGTTTTTTTGGGGGGGGGGGGGTTTGGGGGTTTTGGGGGGGGGGGGGGGGGGGGAAATTTTTTTTTTTTGGGGGGGGTTTTTCCCCCTTTGTTTGGGGGGGGGAGGGGGGGGGGGGGGTGGGGGGGGGGTTTTTTTGGGGGGGGGGGGGGGTTTTTGGGGGGGGGGAGGGGCGGGGGGGGGGGTTTTTAAAAAAAGGGGTTTTTGGGGGGTGGGGGGTTTTGTTTTGGGGGGGTTTGGGTTTTGGGGGGGGGGGGGGGGGGGGGGGGGGGGGGTTGGGGGGGGGGGGGGGGTTTTTTAAAAGGGGAAAAAAGGGGTTGGGGGGTTTTTTCCCCCGGGGGGGGGGGGGGGGGGGTTTTTGTGGGTTGTGGGGGGGTGGTTTAGGGGGGGGCTTTGGGGGTTTGGGGGGGGGGGGGTTTTTTTGGTTTTGGGGGGGGGGGTGTGTGGAAGGGGGGTTGGGGGGGGGGTTTTGGGGGGGGGGGGAAGGGGGGGTTTTTTGGGGGGTTTTGGGGGGGGGGGGGTTTTTGGGGGGGGGAAATTTTTGGGGGGTTTTGGGGGGGGGGGGGGGGGAAAAAAAATTTTTGGGGGGGGGGGGTTTTTGTGGTTGTTTGGAAGGGTTTTAAAAAAGGGTTGGGGGGGGGGGGGTTTTTTTTTTTTTTTTGGGGGGGGGGGGGGGGGGGGGTGGGGGGGTTTTTGGGGGGGGGAAAAAAAAAATGTTTTTTGGGTTGGGGGGGGGGTGGGGGGGGGGGGGGGGGGGGGGGGGGGGGGTGGTGTTTGAGGGGTTTTTGGGGTTTTGTTGGGATTTTGGGGGGGGGGGGGGGGGGGGGATTTTTGAAAAAGGGTGGGGGGGGGGGTGGGATTGGGGGGGGGGGGGGGGGGGGTTTTTTAAAAAATTTTTTTAAAAATTTTTTGGGGGGGTGGGGGGTTTTTTTGGGGGGGGGGGTTGGGGGGGGGGGGGGGGGGGTTTGGGGGGGGTTTTTTAGGGGGTTTGGTTTTTTTAAAGGGGGTTTTTTTTGGGGGGGGGGGGGGGTCCCCGGGGGGGTGGGGGGGGGGTTGGGGCCCCCCTTTTTGGGGTTTTTTGGGGGGGTGGGGGGGGTTTTTTTTTTGGGGGGGGGGGGGGGTTTTTGGGGGGGGGGGGGGGGGGGGGTGGTGGGGTTTTTGGGGGGGGGGGGGGGGGGGGTTTGGGGGGGAATTGGGGGGGGGGTTTTTTTTTGGGGGGGGTTTTTGGGGGGGTGGGGGGGGGGTTGGGGGTTTTTTGGGGAGGGGGGGTTGGGGGGGGGGGGGGGTGGGGGTTTGGGGGGCTTAGGGGGTTTTTGGGGGGGGGGGGGCGGGGGGGGGGGGTTTGGGGGGGGGCGGGGGTTTTGGGGGGGTTTTGGGGGGGGGGGGGGGGGGGTGTTTTTTTTGGGGGGGGGGGGGGAAAAAAGGGGGGGGGGGTGGGTTTTTGGGGGGAAAAATTTTTTGGGGGGGGAGTTTGGGGGGGGGTTGGGGGGGGGGGGGGGGGGGGGGGGGGGGGGGGTGGGGGGGGGGTTTTTTTGGGGTTTTTGGGGGGGGTTTTTTTTTTGGGGGGGGGGGGGGGGGGGGGGGGGGGGGGGTGGGGGGGGGGGGGGGGGGGGGTGGGGGTGGGGTTGGGGGGGGGGGGGGGGCCCGTTTTTTTTGTTTGGTTTTTTTGGGGGGGGGGGGGGGTGGGGCGGGGGGGGGGGGGGGTTTTTTTGGGGGGGGGGGGGGGGGGGGGGGGGGTTTTGGGGGGGTGGGTTTTTTTGGGTTTTTGGGGGGGGGGGGGGGGGGTTTGGGGGGTTTTTTTTGGGGTTTTTTGGGGGGGGGGGGTTTTGGGCCCCGGGGGGGGGGGGTTGGGGGGGGGGGGAGGGGGGGGGAAAGTTTGGGGGGGGGTTTTTTTGGGGGGGGGGGGGGGGGGGGGTTTTTTTGTTTGGGGGGGGGGGGTTTTTGTGGGTTTGGGTGGCTCCTTTTACAACGGAGTTAGTTCCAACAATTGGCAAAAAGGAAAATTTTTTCGAATGTACGGGTTTATCAAAAATCGGGCTTGACCCTAGTTTTTTCTTCCCCCAAAAAAGAACATTTACCCCCAGGGGAAATTTTTGGAAAGCCCAAAATTTTTAAAAGCGGTGGGGGTGTTTCCAAAGGGGAAGGAATTTTCCAAAACCCCGATGGTTTAAATTGGTGGGCCTTTTTGGGATGGGAAAAGGGCCGCTTACATCTATTTTTTGTAAAGGTAGTTTTATAAAAAATTTTATAAGGCCCTTCAATGCCCTTTTCAATTTAAGGGAAAATCAAAAAAAGATTTTGTTTAGTGCAGGGAATTTCCCTTCAGCGCGTTAAAATTTTAAAGGAAAAATTTTTTTTAAATTTTTTGGCTTGTTTAAAAAAGAAGTTTGGAAAGGAGGCTTTCTTTTCAAAAATTTAAAAAAAAAAATTTAAAAAAATTAAAAACCCAAAAAAGATCTCGTTTTCCAGACTTGGAGTTAGTACCACCCCCCCCAGTGGCCAAAAGGGGAAGGGGCTGGGGTTTTCCCCGGCTGGTGAAAATCCCTTCTATTTTGGGGTTTTTTCCCCAAGAATTTTTGCCATTTAAATTTAAAGGGGCATATTTGCAAGCTGGGGTGGCAGGAATTTAACCCTTGACCAAAAAAAAACGGGGGGGTCAAATCGGGTTTACCCCCGGACCCAAGGGGGGGTTTTAACCCCCCTTTTTTAATTTTTATATTGAGACCCAATTCAAAAACCTAATTAGTTGTAAACATTTGAGGAACTGAAAAAACAGTCCCCTTAAAGGGCCCAATTTTTTTTAAAACAAAAAAGGGGGTTTTATTAATGGGTCGGTTTAACAAAGGGGGAGAAAAGCGTTGCTCCTTTTTTAAAAAAATATAAAACTTTAAGGGGAAAAATAAAAAATAAAATTTTTTCAAATTTTCCCCCCAGCGGGTTGCCACGAACCTGCTTTCCCCTTCCAAGGTTTAAAAAAGGGAAAACATCCCTTGGCTAGTGGAGTTTTGGGCTTCCCCGCCCCCCCGGGGTTTGACCCTCGGGAAAACCCCCGAAAACAGGGGTTTTTTAAAACAAAGTTGGAAGAGGCTTTCTTTTTTAAACAAAAAAACCCCCCGCTTGGAAGCCCATAAAAATTTCCAAATTCAGATCCATTTTAAAAATTTTTTGTACAAATTTTTTAGTTACCAACTAGTCCCCAAAAAAAAAGGAAAATTTTTTCAAATTTTCGGCTGTTTGTAATATGGTTTTTTGAACCATTTTTTAGAAAGAAATTTAGGCCCCCATATTTAAAATTTGTAAGAAAAGTTTATAAAGTATTTTTTTGGGGGGTTCCCGGGTAATTTTGCCCTTTGGGACCTAATCGGACCGATTCAAAATCTGGGGGAATTCGGGACCCCCAAAAAACCCCGGTCTTTCGTAGGAATTTTTAAAAAAGGGGAAAGGGGGGACTTGAAAAAGCCCCTTTTAAAACAAAAATATCAATAAATTATGGCAGAAGGGCAAAACAAACAATTTTAACCAAAAAAGAAAAGGAAAAGGCGTATTTTTTATTTTTGGGGACCGTTTTTCAAAAAAGAATTGACTTTTAAAGGCTGCTTTTCTAAAGGTTGAAAGGAATAATAGAATTTAAAACTTGAAACGGACAAAAATGAGTACAGTACAATGTTGCCAGCCTTGGAGTTGAGTGCATCCAGCAGAGTGGCGCAGCGGAAGCGTGCTGGGCCCATAACCCAGAGGTCGATGGATCGAAACCATCCTCTGCTAGTTGGAAGTTCTTCGGATATGCATATTCTCTCTGTCCATTATAACCCTGTTCAGAAGGTCATACTTTGACAACGACTTGGGAAGAATGGTCAGGGACTTCCTAACCCATTGACCAAAACAAGTCAGGGTTGGTAAGCAGACATCGTCCACCCTGATCCTAAACACAGGAACCCCACAGGGCTGTGTGTAAGCCCCATGTTCTTCACACTCTTTTCCATGATTGCAGCCCCATCCATACCTTCAACACCATAATTAGCTTAGTAAGCACTTTGAGGAAGCTGAAATGAGCTAGGCTCCCACAGGTGAAGGCCATATTTTTTCCCAAAACATCACCAACGGGTGGTTGTGATTAATGTGGTCGGTTGACACAAACGTGGGGAGAAATGGCGACTGGCTCACTCGGCCCTTAACCTACACACTACCTAACATTACTGTTAAGAGGTAGTTAACTAAGCAGCTAATTTTTCACTACTCTCCAGCTGCCGTCTGCCATCTGCCATACATTCCATGCATTCAATGTCACAAGCTTCACATACAGGAACAGCACTCCCTGGTGGTCTAGTGGCTAGGATTCGGCGCTCTCACCGCCGCGGCCCGGGTTCGATTCCCGGTCAGGGAACACTCTTTGCTAATATCAGGGCTGTTTGATTAAAAGGCTGTACATTGTATGGAAAGAGAGGCTTTCTTTATTCAAACAAAACACTCATGTCAAATCAAATGCAGCAAGCCCCATCAAAACATCTATCACAACCATACAGATGCCATTGGTCTCAAGTGCTCCGTGACATACGGTAGTTACGTTACCAACAGTATTGTGCAAAATTAGGAAATGTACTTATTCAGAATGTTGACATGGACTTGTTAGTCAAGTATCGGTTCTCTTGACATCCTTAGTTTTTCCTACAGCAACAGAAAATGTGTAGGCCCCCATATTGTGGAATTGTGTAAAGATCCCATATGTTGTATAAAGCTGGTAGGTTTTGGGTGGTTCCATGGTGTAATGGTTAGCACTTTGGACTCTGAATCCAGCGATCCGAGTTCAAATCTCGGTGGAACCTTTCTTTGGGTACCCTGCAGAAAGCCAGCTTGGACATCTCATTTGCGATAGGATAGTTGTTAAAATATGGGAGAGGGAGGCAGACTTGACAATAAAGTCCCTTGAGTCAAGTCAAGGTAATAATCAATAAATTGATGGATACATGTTTAGTCGACAGGTGATCATCAACAATTCAGACGTCATAAAAGTAAAATGGAAAAGGAACTGTATTTTAATTATTTTAGGTACTCTGTTGCAAAACAAGAACGGTTGGATCTGGTATGCGCTGCCTCTGTAAAGGTTGAAAGGAATAATAGAATTTAAAACTTGAAACGGACAAAAATGAGTACAGTACAATGTTGCCAGCCTTGGAGTTGAGTGCATCCAGCAGAGTGGCGCAGCGGAAGCGTGCTGGGCCCATAACCCAGAGGTCGATGGATCGAAACCATCCTCTGCTAGTTGGAAGTTCTTCGGATATGCATATTCTCTCTGTCCATTATAACCCTGTTCAGAAGGTCATACTTTGACAACGACTTGGGAAGAATGGTCAGGGACTTCCTAACCAATTGACCAAAACAAGTCAGGGTTGGTAAGCAGACATCGTCCACCCTGATCCTAAACACAGGAACCCCACAGGGCTGTGTGTAAGCCCCATGTTCTTCACACTCTTTTCCATGATTGCAGCCCCATCCATACCTTCAACACCATAATTAGCTTAGTAAGCACTTTGAGGAAGCTGAAATGAGCTAGGCTCCCACAGGTGAAGGCCATATTTTTTCCCAAAACATCACCAACGGGTGGTTGTGATTAATGTGGTCGGTTGACACAAACGTGGGGAGAAATGGCGACTGGCTCACTCTGCCCTTAACCTACACACTACCTAACATTACTGTTAAGAGGTAGTTAACTAAGCAGCTAATTTTTCACTACTCTCCAGCTGCCGTCTGCCATCTGCCATACATTCCATGCATTCAATGTCACAAGCTTCACATACAGGAACAGCACTCCCTGGTGGTCTAGTGGCTAGGATTCGGCGCTCTCACCGCCGCGGCCCGGGTTCGATTCCCGGTCAGGGAACACTCTTTGCTAATATCAGGGCTGTTTGATTAAAAGGCTGTACATTGTATGGAAAGAGAGGCTTTCTTTATTCAAACAAAACACTCATGTCAAATCAAATGCAGCAAGCCCCATCAAAACATCTATCACAACCATACAGATGCCATTGGTCTCAAGTGCTCCGTGACATACGGTAGTTACGTTACCAACAGTATTGTGCAAAATTAGGAAATGTACTTATTCAGAATGTTGACATGGACTTGTTAGTCAAGTATCGGTTCTCTTGACATCCTTAGTTTTTCCTACAGCAACAGAAAATGTGTAGGCCCCCATATTGTGGAATTGTGTAAAGATCCCATATGTTGTATAAAGCTGGTAGGTTTTGGGTGGTTCCATGGTGTAATGGTTAGCACTTTGGACTCTGAATCCAGCGATCCGAGTTCAAATCTCGGTGGAACCTTTCTTTGGGTACCCTGCAGAAAGCCAGCTTGGACATCTCATTTGCGATAGGATAGTTGTTAAAATATGGGAGAGGGAGGCAGACTTGACAATAAAGTCCCTTGAGTCAAGTCAAGGTAATAATCAATAAATTGATGGATACATGTTTAGTCGACAGGTGATCATCAACAATTCAGACGTCATAAAAGTAAAATGGAAAAGGAACTGTATTTTAATTATTTTAGGTACTCTGTTGCAAAACAAGAACGGTTGGATCTGGTATGCGCTGCCTCTGTAAAGGTTGAAAGGAATAATAGAATTTAAAACTTGAAACGGACAAAAATGAGTACAGTACAATGTTGCCAGCCTTCGAGTTGAGTGCATCCAGCAGAGTGGCGCAGCGGAAGCGTGCTGGGCCCATAACCCAGAGGTCGATGGATCGAAACCATCCTCTGCTAGTTGGAAGTTCTTCGGATATGCATATTCTCTCTGTCCATTATAACCCTGTTCAGAAGGTCATACTTTGACAACGACTTGGGAAGAATGGTCAGGGACTTCCTAACCAATTGACCAAAACAAGTCAGGGTTGGTAAGCAGACATCGTCCACCCTGATCCTAATCACAGGAACCCCACAGGGCTGTGTGTAAGCCCCATGTTCTTCACACTCTTTTCCCATGATTGCAGCCCCATCCATACCTTAAACACCATAATTAGCTTAGTAAGCACTTTGAGGAAGCTGAAACGAGCTAAGCTCCCACAGGTGAAGGCCATATTTTTTCCCAAAACATCACCAACGGTGAGTTTGTTTAGATCTGTCAAATGTATATATTTATGTTTAAACTAGACATCATTCTGCACTTTACTGCATCTTCTTTTGCACTTCTGGTTAGATGTTAACTGCATCGCGTTGTCTTAGTACTTGTGCTCTGTGCAATGACAATACAGTTCAGTTTATTTTAATCTAATATCTCCCTATCTTTACATAAAATAGGTATGCGCGTATGGAATTTCACTGATCTGAAAAGAACATAGTTGCAGACATAAATGAGCATACATTATATTCAACATGCCACCTGGGCTGCTGACTAAGAAATTAAACCGCTATATTCTACAGCATTGGCAATATGTCGACCAAGTTTCGTACCATCAGAGCATTATAGTGGGAACAACATCACATGCAGTTCCATTTTGTGTAAAGAACATGTCTCAGTCTCCCACCCTAATTATGGAGAATGTCTCACTCGTTAGAGTTTAGCAAGACTATATAGCAGTAATAAGTTGGACTGCTCGATATTAAATGTTGCCCTTAGACATGAAACCAATCCCTTTTAGAAAAGCACCACTAAGAAACACATTGTGTTAACTTATAAAACTGCGTTGAAACTGTAAAACTACATGCACAAAATAATGCAGATGCACATTAGAACAGCTACGTATGACCAATCATATTTACTGTTGCACAACAGGGAGAGTCCCAGCTGATTTCCCTCAACATCAACAAGCACTTTATGCAATGAGTTCATTACACAAAGCACTCAAGCAAAAAATAAATGTGTCTGAATTGTGTGTGTGTGCAACTTGTGAGCGAACACAATGTGTGTGTGAGTATCTCACCATGCGTTTCTGCAGGCATACAGATGTGTTTTTGTATCCATGTGTTTCCTTCTTTGACATTCTGCAATCAGACAGAATTAAAAACCAGGAGACAGATAATGGGGACATTTAATTAGCAAAATGATGCGACTGTGAGTGTGCATGTGTGCATGAATCCTCCTGTGATTGTTGTAAATGGGTAGCAGGGGGTGTTGTTATACTCTGGAAAACATCTGCGTTGTTGCTCTTTGTTATTTTTAACTGAATGTCCAATTATAATAATCACCATAGACAAATGCCGACACAGGCACGTGTGCACACTAATACAACAGAGTACACATTAGTGGCAGCTCTAATTAATGTTCTGATTCCAGAAATGGGTTAACTTCAATACAACGTCTTGCACTTCCCATTAGTTTTCTAAATGCAGTACAGAGTAATGACAGCTTAATTGAAATCAAGTGTTTCTACTCAACAACTTGCCAATTTGTTATCTTTCTTTTTTTAAAGCAGCTATATTTCTTAAAGAGTCATCTACACTATGATCTTCTTTACATTGGAAAATAGTTTGAGGATTTGTCTCTTCAAGGTACAGTACAAATGGTCAACCTAGTTGTACTAAAAACTGACCTCTTCTGCTCTCTTTGTTGTTGATGCTGGTAGTATCCATCCATTCGTCATTGCAAAATGGGTTTTTCCATCCTAAGGATGGCTGGCATCTTTAAAGGGACAGTGTAAGATGTTCATTCATCCATGAGGGACTCTTATTAGAGTCGCTGCTCCTTCACGTAGAAAGGTGCTAGCTGAGGTGGTTCATGTACCTGGTAAGGATGCTACCTAGTTCCTGTGTTCCAGGCATATCCAGCTGAAAGGAACCAGAGGGGCACAGCCAGGACCAGGTTGAGGAATTGGATCTCCATACTGGACTGGGATCATCTTGGAATCCCCCAGTCAGAGCTGGTTGATGTCACCAGGGAAAGGGAAGTTTGGAAGAAAAAATAAGTATCTTAACTCAAACTCCATTAGCATGTAAAAATGTGCTTATCTGATTATGAACAAAACCCAACAGATAAATCAGATATATTTGCTTTAAACATAGGTCCTTTTAAATTAATTGTTTCATTTGTGGCTTGTGAAAAATAGTTCCAGACTTATACAGTGCGAAAGAATCAAACATAATCTGTGTTAAAGTGTAGTTCTCCCATTGGATTTGATGGACCAGAAGGGTTTCAGTCATTAAAACCTTCAACACAAATATAGAAAATGTATTCATTGACTCTCTTTCTAACATGTGTCTAGTTCAACTCCTGTTTAGGATGTATAAGGTTAAGAATTCCCCTAGCTAATAGTGTGTGGAGAGACAAAAAGAATGAAAAGAAAGTAGAGAAAGTGGAGAAGTTTTTCCTCCTGAGGCAACTTTTCTATACTATCTCTTCTTTTTTCACATGGCTTATGGTGCCTGGGAAAGGAAAAGCAGGGATTCATGAGTCATCCTTCCATTATCCATCCATCCATCCGTGCAACCGCTCCGTCTCTCCTGCTTATTCGTACATCCAGTTTGTCTCCCTGTCTCTCACCCCTCTGAGGCTCGCTCCCCTTGCTCCCAGAATCCAATTAGTCAGAGCTCACTCCTTCTTCTGGAGGACTACTGAGGAGAGAGAGACAGAGGGATTGGAAACACTGGCAAGCAGAAATCCTTACCCAGAATTGTTTCAACCTTAGCTCGTCCCCTGTGGTTTGACCGTGGAGAACAGAGGAAGGGAAACAAAGGGGTAAAACATTGGAGGACAGATTACTGGCTGAAGTCTACTACTTAATACTTTCTGCTCCCTTTTATTATAAATATATGACATTTGACATGGAAACGGTGTTGAATTTTGGGATTTGTTTGTATTTCGAAAAAAAGTCTTAGTAAGGGGTTGTACACAAAACTTAGTCATGCATTAATTGATGCTGATAATTGCTGCTCTCATTATTGCTGTCACAATCTGTCACACCTGTTTACTGTTTTATTTTGGAAATTATTCACCCCCTGTGTCATGTCTGTTTTTACTTCCTGTCTCTGTGTCTTCATCTTTGATTACCTGATTCTTTTCACCTGGTGCCTTGGTGTATTTCCTCACCCCCTTCAGCTGTGTCTTGTCCTTGTGATTAGTCTATGTGTTTAAGTTCTAGTTTCCTGTTGGTGGTTTTTAGATCCTTGTATGTCTTATGTGGAAGGTTTGTTTCGCCTGGCCTTGTCCTGCGCTACCCGAACAAAGGTATTTTCTGTTGAACCGTTGTCAGTCTGCATTTGGGTCTGCTCTGCTTTGGATCCATGACAATTGCAGCCCTTCCAAATGTA
The DNA here is from genome assembly GCF_036324505.1 of Eleginops maclovinus. Taxonomy (NCBI): domain Eukaryota; kingdom Metazoa; phylum Chordata; class Actinopteri; order Perciformes; family Eleginopidae; genus Eleginops; species Eleginops maclovinus. The sequence continues at coordinate 27,374,829 of NC_086371.1, forward strand.
AACTACACCTACACAGCAACTACAATGACTCATTTGCCCCCCTTTAATAAGATATACAGCAAAAATCTAATATTCAGAAAGAACTGTGTTATTATTTCACGAGTAGTTCCTAATTATGTAAGACAGTTGTAATATAAGTTAATATAAAAGTGTTTAAAACGTAATGTTTGTCAATCATGACTGTCTTATGAGGCTAATTATTGCTTGTAATGATTTTCTAAAAATATCTCATATTGCTGTTTTAGAACAGTGCAACACATTAGCTTCTCAGCCTGTCCTCCTCTAAAACAGGATCAAATAGGTCGGTTGTTAAGCAGCTTATTACGACCTATAGTCAGTTTTTAATCTTTTCGACCTGTAGTGGTCGTGTAAGAAACAACATTTGCTGTCTCAGGCGGAACGTCATCATCTGACCTTTAACCTTGCTCACCATTAAAAATGTGATGAGCCAAGAGATGAGGAGTGTCTGAGTCATGTGATGGAGCATCACTGTACAAAAGCCCATCGATTCATATTATTTTGGTAATGTGTAAGTTGTGCTATTGTTATTTTGGTCAGGCAGTTAATTGGCCACCTATGGCTGAGCACTATAAAGCTGAGGTTTCATTAGGACCTCTTCCTTTTCTGGGATCGAAGTCCAGCTGTTGCAGGCTGACTGTTGAAGTAATTTGATTCTTTTGTGTTTGATGGTGTGCGTGCATCTAGTGAACCACACACATAAATACATACAAACTCTGATCACACATTGATCATTCTTACTCTGTGTTGTGGGTGTGAAGACTCAATAAAGACTAATTTCTTTGGACACCGTTTCCTTTTATTGTTCTAATCGGACATTCTACAGTGGTTGCCACCGGAAACATAGTCTCAGCATCACAGCTCCTTTAACAATTCTTTTCAATCACAGCTGTTCGAGTGGTACATCTGATTTCTGTATTTTTATATTTGGTTTTGCTTTTAATTAATCGTGCAGTTTTTCTACAAATCATGTTTAACCACCATATTTCAGTTTGACGTTTTAGTTACAAATCAATTGACATTGCCACAGGCATGTTATTTTACACATCAAATGTGCTATGTGCAGTATAGGTGAATGTTTGTTGTTAGCATTAGCATCATAGACTGTATATATAAAGGTTAGCACCTAGTGGTAGCTAACTGCGCTAACAGAATTGTATGGCAAATGAGAAGTTTCTTCTACAACTACAAAGTTGGAGGGAGAGTTCTCTCCTGTCTGTCAGACTGAGGGGCTGTGCTCAAAAAACTACAGGTTTCTGAGGTAAAGGAGCTAAAATCTTGGCTAAAAACACCACCCTTGGAAGAAGATAATAATGTGACATAGAAATAACCTAAAAATGTCATGAAATATTTATGTTTAGCAAACCAGACTAGGACATAATATGTCCTTAAACAAAGGTGCAATCAGACTCTCTAATGAATTATCATAATGCCAAAGGAAATGGCACAATAATAATAATAATAATAATAATAATAATAATAATAATAATAATAATAATAATAATAATAATGATAATTGACTATAATTATAGCGCTTTTCATAATGCATACGTTTTTGAAAATGTCACCTAACATGTTGAATTTGTGATAGTTAAGGTAGGTTCAGCACTTGAATATCATCAGGTCATGGTAGTATTACTAATTTAGACATTTGCTAATTCAACTTACATTTTGTGAAGCCATGACATCTACTTAAAAAGACACATTTATTTCCCTGTAATTACTGGTTTACTATTATAGCCACCTGGGACTTGACATTGGTACCTTTTCAGTTTTATTGTCAAATGTTTATTTACAGTATGTAGCAACAATTAAAATACATCGAATCACAACTAATCCAAGCTTATCTGTTGTTGTTTTTTTTTTAGGTCTTACATCAATTCAGTTATTTGAAAAATTATTATAAAAAAAAAACAACAGATCTTTTCAGAGCCATATTCTTCTTCGTTCTCTCTTACACCCCTCTCATTTCATTGTGTTTAATTTAGTTTTTCTCCCTCCCTGTATGTATGTCAGTTCATCTTTTCTTTGTTTTTGCCCTTTTGATAAATATATATATATAATTTTTCAAATAACTGAATTTATATATATATATATATATATAAATTCAGTTATTTGAAAATGTATATATATATATATATATATATATTACACATATAAAAATGGCATCTGAGGCATCTACACAACTCGATGAATGGCTAGAGGTGGAAAAAACCCTCGCAGATGAGTTGGCAAATAAGGGAAGTAAAACATTATCCCCATTATGTATTATAACATTTACTAAAAAGGTAAAAGACACACACATTTAAAGGATATGTGTAATAATTAAGGGAAATATATCATGTATTTTATATGTTTTTATATTTATTTATTAAGAAAACCAAAGAAAATAACACAAAAGGGGAATGAAGGATCCAATGTTTCCTGGAGGAAGAGGGACCTGGAGGGGAACCTCCTACCCCAACATACAAGAAGGAATCGATATGGTCTGTAAAATATAATCCAGTTCTAGTGTTTTTTCATGAAGTTTTAATGTTGTTGGTCTTCAATAATGTTTCCTACATTATCGTTCTTTGTTTATGCAGTTAAACCTTCCACCTCTCAGGAATCCCTAGAAGTCTAGGAGTCAGAGACACACGAGAGTCCTCTTAAATGATCCTTATCCTTCAACTTAAAATGTAAAGAAAATGTAGCTGTTAGGATCTCAGGTTTGTATTTATAGTTTACGGTTATATTTTGAAGTATATCTTGTGTTGTCACTTCCTGTCTTGTGTTGTTCACTTCCTGTCTTTAGTTTCCCTCCTGTCTGATTGTCTGATCATGCTCACCTGTTGCCCCTGTGTGTCTCCTCCCCCTTCCCAGCTGTTTCTTGTCTTGTGGTTACCCTCCTCTGTATTTAGTCTGTGCTTTCCTTTGTGTTCTTTGTCATGTCGTCGTCGTTGTTCGTCCTTTCTTGCTCGTTCCCCGTGATGTCATGGCTCTCCCTTTTTCAGCCCTCCTTTTTCCACTGGTTTGTCTGAGTTTTAATTTAATACTTTTCCTTGGTTGTACTTTTTGTCTGCGTTTTTGTCAACAGCTTTTTTATAAATAAAAGCTCGCCCTCTGTTACGTTGGAACCCCTGCCTCCTCTATTTGCTTCTGCACCTGGGTCCTTCCCCAAATCCTGACAGTATGACACGACCAAAGAATGGACCCAGCAGAAAAATTTGAGGATGCCTTCCCAGGACAAGAGGTCTTGATGGCCCACCAGGCAACCTCAACCCATGTACCTATGCTGCCTGACCTCCATGTCCTGATGCAGCGGCTGGCTACCATTATAGAACAGCTGATCCCCATAGAAGCTATTCTACCGCCGCCCTTAGCGCAGGCACCTGTTCAAGCTCCTGACCTGACTGGATACGCTATGGAGTCTCGTGTGGGAATGGCCGAATGCTACACTGCCCTTGCCCCATCTTCAATGTCACTTCAAGGTTTTGCCCCGGCCTTTACATTGTTCCCAGGCCGGGTCCCTCCAGCCACTGCTGTCCTGTCGGCGGCCCGGCCGACTCCAGCTCCTGCTGTCCTGTGGGCGGCCCGGCCGACTCCAGCCTCGCCTTTCCTGTCGACTCCGGCCCCACCTATCCTGTCGTCTCCGGCCTCCCCTGTCCTGTCGTCTCCGGCCTCCCCTGTCCTGTCGTCTCCGGCCTCCCCTGTCCTGTCGTCTCCGGCCTCCCCTGTCCTGTCGACTCCGGCCTCCCCTGTCCTGTCGTCTCCGGCCTCCCCTGTCCTGTCGACTCCGGCCTCCCCTGTCCTGTCGTCTCCGGCCTCCCCTGTCCTGTCGTCTCCGGCCTCCCCTGTCCTGTCGTCTCCGGCCTCCCCTGTCCTGTCGACTCCGGCCCCACCTATCCTGTCGTCTCCGGCCTCCCCTGTCCTGTCGTCTCCGGCCTCCCCTGTCCTGTCGTCTCCGGCCTCCCCTGTCCTGTCGTCTCCGGCCTCCCCTGTCCTGTTGACTCCGGCCTCCCCTGTCCTGTCCACTCCGGCCCGGCCTGTCCTGTCGTCTCCGGCCTCCCCTCCCCTCCCCTGTCGACCCCGGCCCAGCCTGTCCTGTCGACTCCGGCCTCGCCTGTCCAGTCGCCTCCGGTCTCGCCTGTTCCTGCTCCGTTGGGGGACCAGCCTTCACCTGTTCCGATTGGGGTCCTGCCAACACCTGTTCCTGCTCCGTTTGGGGTCCTGCCATCACCTGTTCCGATGTGGGTCTCGCCAACACCTGCTCCAGTCCTGTTTGGGGTCCCGTTGAGACCTGTTCTGCCGAGGCTCCAGCCGTCATCATTTCCTGCTCCATTGGGGGCCCTTCCGTGACCTGTTCTGATGGGGGTCCCGCCAACACCTGTTCTGATGGGGGTCCTGCCAACACCTGATCCTGCGCCGTTGGGGGTCCCGCCATCACCTTTTCTGATGGGGGTCCCGCCAACACCTGCACCTGCTCCGTTGGGGGTCCTGCCGTCACCTGTTCCGATGGGGGTCCCGCCAACTTCTCACCCCGTCAAGTCGGTGGTCCCTCCGACACCTGGTCTCTCGCTCTCTCTCTGTCTCTCTCTGGAAAAAAAAAAATGGTTCATTTTTCATTTTCCCGACGTGAACCGTAAAATAACTGCCCTATTTTCTCTCTGCTGTTTTTGTAATGCAGATTCAATATTAAGTCTCATTGTAATTAAAGGAAAATGTGTACGTACTGTAACATGCTCAAGCACTGCTTTCAGACATCCACTCAGCTCATATGCCTCACTGGTCAAGGCCCTTTACTAACTTTATGGTCACATTGGTGCCTTCCGTGCTAATACAATTCAAACCCAATATTCACTCTCACTTCTTCTCTCAGATACTTTGAAGGTCTTAGGGCGCATGTGTATATCGTAAAAGATTTCAATACAGAAACATTGAACATATTTCAATCTGTATTTATACAATTCCACTGTAGATTAGATTGATATGTTAAAATTATGATCAATAGTCTAATAATTGCAATATTAAGTGAAGAGTACATGATGACTTGTTCAGGACTTGAAAAAGATTGGGACTTGGACTCGACTTGGCTTTGATGTGACTCGGATTTGGACTCGACTTGCCCTTCTCTGTCTTTACTTGGGACTGACTTGTGACTTGCCAAACAGTGACTTGGTCCCACCTCTGGTTTATAGTATGTTATAGCTATGTTCATGATCCATTTACAGTGAAAAGCCATGTATGGAATATATTTTTTTAATGAAACTAAATTCCATCATTTGTTTTATATTTTGTTATTTTATTTTTCATCTTCAGACATCGAGAAACCTGTTGGGTTCTCTCACTGTCCCTGCCTCATCTGAAGAAAAGAGACAGTTAAAACATGAACCAACATTCAGGGCTGCAATGCTCCTTAATTTAAAATTGGCTGCAGAGATTGTTCCTGTCTCCTTCACAACACTGCTGATGCTGTGGTCCGGTCCGTTTCTTTGTCCGGCATGTGACCCAATTGTCCACGGTAAACATGTCTTCCATGACAGGGAAGCCATGATTGATGGCTTTTTCCGACCTATTCCTCCCACATCCTTAGTGGTTGTTGATGAAAGTGGCCAATATGGGCTCTGTGAACAAGGTGGGTCCAAATGAATTATTACATATTCCCTTACCATGGTTTCCTAATGTGCACTACATATATCACTTCATGAAAATGTCTTAAATTGTTCAGGAACTTTTTTTTCTGCCTTCCTCTGCCCTATTCCGTGCCCAGCAATTTAAAGAATGCAATTTTTTACCTTTTACAAGAAGTCAGTAAACTTTTCTCACAAAGAACATTGAAACCTTTATGAAAAACTCATAGCATAAGCAAATTGCCATTCTATAGAGGACACAATCAAAGTTATGAATGTATGATAATGATGCTTACAATTTATTTCTCTAATTTTGCAGGACAGAGGAACCGGCTCTTTTTGATGGACTGTTCATTGCAAAGGACAGTAAAGTGTCTGCCTTTTGTGAAAAAAACTCAGGAGCCAGATGACGAGTGTAAGAATCTATTCAACTCTCTTCGATCTATTTCTTTTACTTACCACAGTGTTAAATGTAACTGATTGTGTCTATTTCAGAAAAGTGGTGGTGATGTTTGTGGACCGGCAACATTCACAGCTTGCAGAGAAACCTCACACAAGTCCAGGGCCAAGGTGGATGAGGAGGGCCTGCAAATAGCTGTGTGCAAACATGGCATCTTGCTACAAGGCCTAAATCACTACCGTTGTGAGATCTATGCCTACCCTATGTTCCTGCAAAAGGAACTGGCGGAAGTTGCGAATGCAACATTCTTTTGTATGGATGTTGCCTGCAGGTAGTTGTAACTATTGCAAAATTGCAAGTGTTCATATGTGAACGTGTTATCTATTCAATTCTGGCACATCCAGTAGACAATAGGAAGCAAAAAAAGTGTTCATTTGTCTAATGTTGTTGTTTACAAGGATTTTTCCTTTCTTAATTTTAAGGTCCTGGTTCGTCTAATTACCATCATACAACCGGAAAAGCTAATTGATTTTCTCATTACAGGTACTGGCCTTATTTGGAGAAGATGGCAGAGAAGTTGCCAGAGCTCCAACCACTTACAGAAATGAAACCTTTGCTCTCTGTAATGCATGCCAAGGCCTACACAGGCAAATGTGAGATACAGTATGCAAGTTCCACATTTGTGTCACTAGAATTGAATGTTTTAGAAATTGTAGTGCACATAAGAATATCATGTAGTATATTCTATGCAACTGAATTTAATAGTCACAAATGTTGACAAAATGTCTACAAAACAGCGGGGCTGTCACAAGCATAGGCTTCCAAATCACGTTGTGGTTTTTTTTTGTGAGTATATCCACACTGTAGAAATAATGATTGAACAGAGCTTCAACTAACTGCAGTTGTGAAAATTTGGTTAAAGTTTAGACGTTCTGAAACTGCTCCTGTCACTGATGTTAACAGAAGATGTACAGTACAAGAAATGATGATATAAAACTAAATATCTTGATGTTATTGTGTATGATGTTGAGCAGGTGACGTTGGATGGCAGAAGCCAGGAAGGTGCTGGAAATACTGTCGTTGAGGAAGTCGAACAGGTGAACAGCTCCCTCTCAAGGGCAGCTCTGACAATGAAATACATGACCAAATGAGGTTGTTAGAGGGGGAAAAAATATATAGTTTCAAGCAGTGCCAGATTATAAATCTGATGTGAATTTTCATGTTGTTGTGTTTACAGCTAGAGCAGATATGATAACTGTGCTGGCTATGGTGTGGCACAACAGGAATGGGGAGAATCTCCACAAGACACTGGCAAAGAGATTTGTCAAAGTAAGAAGTCCATACTGCATTTAAAAATGCACATTAAGAATGTCTTTATTTCTTGTTGTAATAGGCCTACCTCCAGAAAAAATGAAGGGACCACTTCACATGTTTTTTTTATTCTGTATCTCTACATGTATGGCAATCATTCCAGTGTCTGTCGAATTCCAGCACAGAGAAACATTGTCAGGAGTTTATAGAATACAATCAAATAATAATAACAATTTAACTTAAAGACTTGTCTATAAATAATAAAACAAGAGAAAGTGATAATGCTCAAGTGGTCTCTTATTTTTTTTCCGCGGCTGTATGTTATCACCATCCTTAGCTGCATATTGCTCAATGAAATGTATTCTGCAAACATTTCATTATTTTGCTGCTGCCATGGCTTACTTTTCTGCCAAGAGTTTTTGTTATGTTTGTTTAAAAAAAAAAAAAAGCACTATAGGTAGATTTTCTGTAAAAAATAAATAATAATAACAATATTAATCTTGCTTAATCTTAAACAAGGGACACTAAAGTGATACTTGCCAACCTTGAAGAGAAGGTGTTTAGCATTTCATGTTGTTGTCTGGTCAGTTAAATGTGCATTAAGGCAGTATTTTTCAACCTTTTTTGAGCTAAGGCACATTTTAGTCTCTCAATTTATGTATACTCACTCAGTTTGAAACCTGGGACTGTTTAGATAAGATAAGATGTACCATTATTAATCCCTGTGATGAACACAAAGCTGATATCCTGACAGTAACTGAAGAAAGACTCACACACAGCTCTTCTTCAACAGATCTCATATGCCTACAATGAACCAGTTTGAAATAATGATATTACCTTGTATTGAGACGTCTGTATGATGTTGCCCTATCTAGTCTTAATAGTCATGCTATAGTCTCAATACGACAGGCGCATCTATGGAAATACTTAAACCCTTCTGATCACCCTGATCTGCAAACTAATGTTGAATCTCAAGAGATACTGAATGTAATTCTGCCACAGAGACAGCATTGAAAAAAATAAGCAAGCAGCAAGGTTGAACATTTTAACCAGATTTTAAGGTTTTGTCAATTTAAGTTAAAAAAGATTGAAAACAAACAGATAAGATTTTTTTTTTTTTTGCGTTTTGTAATTTCTATAATAGTGGTGAGCCTACGCACGAAGAGGCGACTTTTTGACCAGGTCATGCTGGTCAGTCGTATGGAAGAGGAGAAGGTCATCATTGTGAAGGAGATGGCCCAGCATTATCAACATTTGCGTAAAGCACTGGACAAACTGGACCGCCTCCTTCATGAGACAAAAGAAGACATCAGGAACCATTTTACGTTCCGCTAATAGTGATTATTAATATTTGCCACTGCCCGTTCTCTTCAGTGGCAAACGTCTGTCACTGAATAGCATAGTAATGATTGCAATTTTTCTGAATCACAAATATTTTAAACTAATATACAAAATAATAGTTAAATATTCACATTGCTTATGTGGAACCGACATCAATGCTCATTAAAAGCAGCCTTACATAGACTGTCATTTTGTTTTTTTATTTTAGTTTCTCAAGAGATATGACAGAAGAGGGATACAGGGGACTGCACTGCTGTCTTCTACACCATCGCTACCACCATCTTTTATGATGGAGGGAGACATTGAGGTCTGACATTGAGGTCTGTGATGAGGACTCTGATAAGGACTCTGATGAGGACAACGAGGAGGTCAACAGCAGTTCAGAGGAAGAATACATTTGTTGACAGGACTAAAGTTGTGCTCAAGCAGGGCCATTGGTGCAATGCAACCACATGCATGTATGTATGTTGGATTTTTGTAAAGTTTTTTTCGAAAAGATAGTTGATAGTAATCAGTGAATGATTTAACATTTAGGTTTGAGTCTTAACAATCAGGATGATGACATCATTTGTGATAGTACTGTATCATCTGTATTGTAGTGTTATGACCCTGGGTCATTATCTTGGCTGTGCGGGAGTTCTGCTTGTTTTCTCTCCTCTTCTGTGTGTGTGTGTGTGTGTGTGGGTGTGTGAGTGTGAGTGAGCAGTTGGTGACACCAACTGATTGGCTACTTGCGGCACACCGGTTGGTCCACCTGAGGAGGCGGGAGTGTTTAAGCTGCAGCAAGGCAGTCCCTCTGCCCTTATCGCACTCTCCTACTCCCAACAAGACAGCATAGCCGTGTATCTGCGTGCATTAGTCCTGTGGTTTCTGTGTGCTGAAAGCTACCATTCAGACCCCAATTGTAGCCTTGAAACAACACGGGATCTTTAAATGGTTATTGTATATCACAATCAACTGTATAAGGTATAAGGTTTTGGTGATCACCCTTATTAATATCATGTCATTTAATTATGATCTGTTTAATTGGCCAATGCATACATGCAAAGAATGTGTCTGGACGTCACTCCTACAGACCCACACTAACAACAAAAATGGACCCAAGTAATACACTCAGCGGCCACGTATTAGGTACACCTTGCTAGAACGGGTTGGACCCCCTTTTGCCTTCAGAACTGCCTTAATTCTTCGAGGCATAGACTCAACAAGGTGCTTGGAATATTCCTCAGAGATTATGCCTATGATAGCATCACGCAGCTGCTGCAGATTTGTCCACTGCACATCCATGAGGCCAATCTCCTGTTCCACGGCATCCAAAAGGTGCTGTGTTGGATTGCGATATGTTGATTATAGAGGCTATTTGAGTAGAGGGAACTCATTGTCATGTTCAGGGAACCAGTTCGAGATGATTTGAACTTTGTCACATGGTGCTTTATCCTGCTGGAAGTAGCCATCAGAAGATGTGTACACTGTAGTTATAAAAGGAGGGACATGGTCAGCAGCAATATTAGGCTGATAGGCTGTTGCATTTAAATGTTGTTACATTGGTACTTAGGGGCCTAAAGTATGCCAAGTACATGCTACCGTCCAAATGACGCAGCAGCATCAAGACTCATCAAACCAGGCAACATTTTTCCAATGTTGTATTTTCCCATTTTGGTGAGCCCATTCTAATTGTAGACTCAGTTTCCTGTTCCTAGCTGACAGGAGCACCTGGCTTCTGGTGCTGTTGCCCATCTGCTTCAAGGTTCCACATGCTGTTGTTCAGAGATGGTCTTCTGCATACCTTGGTTGTGGTTATTTGAGTTACTGTTGCCTTTCTATCATCTTGAACCTGTCTGACCATTCTCCTCTGGCATCAACAAGGCAAGGCAAGTGTATTTATATAGCACCTTTTAACACAAGGCAATTCAAAGTGCTTTTAAGACATTAACAGCATTAAGAAATAGTGCAGCATGAACAAATTATAAAAAGGCATTTAAAAACAGTAATTTAAAAGCAAGTATAATGAAATAAACACAACAGATATATATAAAATACATGTATAAAAGTTACAGTGCAATGTTAGATCAGAACAGTTCAATTGAAAGCAGCAGCAAAAAGAAATGTTTTCTTCCGTCCAGAAGGCCTGAGAGTTCTGGATGGTTCATAATGTAGCAGGAGATCACAATTGTATTTTGGGCCTAAACCATTCAATGCTTTATAAACCAACAGCAGAACTTTGAAATCAATTCTTTGACAGACAGGAAGCCAGAGTAAAGACTTCAGAACTGGAGTGATGTGATCCACTCTCTTAGCGTTAGTGAGGACTTGAGCCACAGCGTTCTGAATCAGCTGCAGCTTTCTAATGGATTTCTTAGTGAGACCTGTAAAGACACCATTACAGTAGTCCAGTCTACTGAAGATAAAAGCATGGACACAGTTTTTCTAGATCCTGCTGTGACATTAGTCCTTTAATCCTAGATCTGTTCTTCAGGTGATAGTAGGCGGACTTAGTGATTGTTTTAATGTGACTGTTGAAGTTGATGTCAGAGTCCATGACTATACCAGGTTTCTGGCGTTAGCTGTTGTTTTGAACATTGCTGACTGAAGCTCAGTACTGACTTTTTGTCGTTCCTCCTTTGTTCCAAAAGAATTACCTCGGTTTTGTCTTTGTTTAATTGGAGAAAGTTCTGACTCATCCAGTCATTGATTTGTTCAATGCACTTACTCAGTGTTTGAATTGGAGCATAGTCTCCTGGTGAAATGGTTATGTAAATGTGTGTGTCATCTGCATAGCTATGGTAACTTGTTTTGTTGCTTTTCATTATCTGAGCCAGTGGTAGCATGTAGATGTTAAAGAGAAGAGGCCCCAAATGGAGCCTTGAGGAACCCCACATGTCATGTTTGTCAGGCTCTGATGTGTAGCTGCCTATAGAAACAAAGTGTTCCTGTCCTTTAAGTAGGATTCAAACCAATTGCCGAAAGTCCCAACCAGTTTTCTAGTCGGTCTAATAATATGTTGTGATCAACAGTCAAATGCAGCTCTGAGATCTAATAATACTAACACTGAGATTCTGCCACTGTCTGAGTTTAAGTGGATGTCATTGACGACCTTAACAAGAGCAGTCTCAGTGCTGTGGTGCGGTCGAAAGCCTGACTGGAACACATCAAAACAGTTATTTGCATCCAAGGCATTTTGGCCCAGAGAACTGCCGCTCACAGGATATTTCCCCTTTTTAAAACCATTCCCTGTAAACCCTAGAGATGGTTGTGCCTGGAAATCCCAGTAGATCAGCAGTTTATTAAATACTCAAACCAGCCTGTCTGACTCCAACAAGCATGCCACGTTCACAGTCACTTAAATCAACTTTATTCTCAGTTCTGATGCTCTGCTTGAACTTCACCAGGTAGTCTTGACCATGACTACATGCTTAAATGCTTTGAATTGCTGCTATGTCATTGGTTGATTCAATGTGTGCGTGAACAAGCAGTTGAACAGGTGCACCTAATAAAGTGGCCAACCAAAGCCACCAAATGTTATCTCATAACACTTCTATCTATCCATCTATCCATCTATCCAATACTGTAAGTCAATGTTTCAATTTGACCAATTCTTTAAATTTGCTGTCATATTGGTGCCCAAACTTAGACAACTGCCTGCAAGACTCAACTGCACACATAACTAATTTAAAGCTACTATCAGTATAACTGTTAAGAATTTGTTGAGAACGGATGTAACAAGTACTTACAAAAAGAGATCAAATACCTCAAAACTTCAAAAACTCATACATGCTGAAATGTAACTAGGAAAAGTCCAGTGAAATCAACTGAACATTTGAAATAATAGTAAGTATGATTAACTCAGACATATGAAGGACTGTACAATGTTGTCAATATCATTTTCCCATCAGTTTAATATTTTGGAATACTACTATGATTTAAATTAAAAAATTCATCTACAAATTCTTACAAGAAAAATGTAATATAAAAATGAATGGCAGGACATGCCAAATTAATGTGACATGAAGCATTACACAAATACTTCAACCTTACAATAATAGTTATATAGGATAAAAATGATTCAGTACATTTTGAACATATTGAAATTACAGTATTGTTACTGTAATTTCAATATTTACAGACTGAAACACTCCTTTTAAACAAAGCATAAAGAAAATCCAAGACTTCTTTCTATTAGACAATTACATGGTTTCACGGAAGCATCCTTGTCACTGTTTATTTATTCTTTTAAATTCTATTCTAAATCAAACCTCACTGATTCTTTCCCTCAGTCAAAAAATGACCAAGTTCAATCCTCCATATACTTTCATAATCTCAGTATTTACACTTAAAAAATAAAATACAAATAATGATGGTTTATTTTATGAATCAAGTTTTTAAGACTTCAATGTTAGGTCTGAGAAAACCAGTGCAGCATTCCACCAGTAGTAGCTAATGCTTTTAAGCTTTTACGTTATTTGCTATTATTACTGTTATCAGTATATTAGTATGGGTGATTATGAGTTGATTAATTGTCAACTTTTACATTATTGGCAAGCAGTGTTGGGTGTAACGCATTACAAAAGTAACAGTTTTACAGTAATGTATTACTTTTAGCAGTAACGCAGTAATATAACGCATTACTTCCGAAATGTGGGTAATATAATACCCGTTACAATTCTCAGTAACGCAGTTACAACACATTTTAACCCGAAATGATGTGGTGTTTAGTTTCTAAGAATTCACAAACATCGCGAGACATTCCAACCTTAGAGAAATAATTGTGCTGGTAGAATAGTAACTCAGTAAGCCTGTTTCCTATTGGTTAAGAGGGCTGCAGAAACAGATTCACGATTGAGAGCTGCAGGCTCACAATGCAGAGCTGCAGGGTCGCAATGCAGAGCAGCAGGCTCGGAGAAAAGAAAAGAAAAACACAGGAGTGCGCGCAGGCCAAAGCAACAGAAGGTAACTTTCTCTCGGTCTGCTGCTTGAACCCCGAATAGTTCAGAGACTCGTGGCAGAGTGTTGAAGATCTGCAGCCTCTGTCCTCTGTGGAATCGCCAGCTTTTAGAAAGCTTGTCAGCCAAATCCCCGTTAACACACCAATGACAAGGTGAGCTAACGCTGCCATAGAGACTCGTTCATATGCAGCAGGTTACAGGGCCGTGCAGAGGCTCCACTAACATGTTATTAATAACACACAGAGACGTAGTGTTACCGGTATCACATATTATTCAGCCCACTTAAACAGAGCATACGTTTAATCTTTAGGACACTGCCATAGATAGCGTTAATTAATGAGCTGCAATAAACTACATTTTAGCATTTAAAGCCATACTTTAGAGGTTATTTTGGTGAAAGTAACTCAAAGTAACGCAAAAGTAGTGTAACACATTACAGTTCAGAGACAGTAATAATGTAATGTAACTTATTTCTTTAAAAAAGACAGTAAGTAATATGTACTGTACTACACTTTGGAAGTAACTTGCCCATCACTGTTGGCAAGATATTTCTATAATTGATTATCGTTTTGAGTAATCTTTTCAGTAAAAACATGTCATAATTACATTCTCACATGTTACATTTTTCTGTTTATTTCTATCCTCTATAACAGTTAAGTGAATATTTTGGTGTTGGGGTAAAAACAAGACTTTAAAACCAAATAACTTATCAATTAATTTGCAAAAACTGTGAACAGATTAATGGCTCAATGACTTTTGGCTTAAAATATAGCTTGCACATTTTTATACTTTACCGTTAAGAAGGCTTTCATAATTCCTCCTTATTGTTAACAGAGGATCTTTCCCATATTCTGTCTCGATTTGCCACAGACAGAGGCAATTGGCCGCAAAATCATTACTGGTTCTCTTAGCAAGAACAAGGATGGGATGCCGCTCAAGGAGTTTCCATTTGTGGAGCTGGAACACATTGGACACAAAAAAATAACAAGAAACATTGTGTACGTAACAGCTGTAAACACTTTCACACACCTACAGCTAATACAACTCCATTTATTTTGCATACATGAAAAATGCACTGATGTAATAACTGTGCACATTGAGGAAGGCACCCCACACTTGACCATATGTGATTTAAAACCCTTTTTAGGGGTGTCCCTAAAAAATAACTGTTAAAAAATAGACCATGAAAAAAAAAGCTTTAGTTCAGTTTTTGAGTTATTTTTAAATGGTTCCATTTAACTGTGGTATATCTGGCTATATTTAACCTTGGTGAGACACATGTCAGTAAGATACAACCTATGTAAGTTAGGTTCAGAGTTCTGCATTAACTCGCACTTTTAAGGGCCTGTTTATAAATACAAGAACTTCCCAGGTCTTGATTTTCTTTCTTTTTACTTAAAGCACTTTAACATGGGCTGGCTTTGGGCAGAGTTGAGCTAATGTTTAATATAATCAGCAAACGCTTTTTTTTATATTTATTTATGTTTAATGTATCTTTAAAATTGATGCTGTGACCTTCTTGGTTTGTTCATTTATTAGGAATTTGTATGCTATTTTATTGTAACTATATTCTACTTTTGGAAACCAAAGTCACATAATTCTGGGTTTTCCATACCATGATGGTCCAAAATTAAATAGAAAACACCAAAATGCAGTTTTTTTGTCAAATATAATTAGAAAGAATGTACGTTGAAAGGGTGGCACCTGGCACCCTTGAAGCTCTGATTCTAGGAATCGCCAATGGCCTGAACTATGTTAATTCTGGTTAAGAAATAATGTTTTACTAATACTGGACGCCTGCAAGTGCAAATACTCTCTAACATAACTTTGTGTGTGCACATTTGTTATGCCTTTACAGATGTACAACGGTGACAACAATTTTGCTCAACACATTACATGAAGTGCAGTAAACATGCACTAGTCTGTACAAAAACTTAATTAAGAATTTTTGATTATTTAAAAAATGGAAATGAGGGCGAATGTTGGAAAGTATCATTCAATTAAGTAAGAGTAATATAACAATTTCTAAGAAAATGTTCAAATCAGGGATTATTTACTATTTTATGTCGACTGACATCTGATGGAAAAACAAAAAAAACGTACCAGTAGATTTGTTGAATCATAGACTTTGCTTAAGCTATGCTTTTCTTTTGCTGGGTCTCTCTCTAAGCTTGTGCAATCTATTCTCTCTGCTTTGAAAGTGTTTCTTTGTACGGTTGGAATCACAGATAATGTTGCATGTCAGGGAATTTTTTTAAACGTTGTTTATGGTGTATTGCTAATTTGATAAATTCTGCATGCGTGCACGCGCACAGTTGTGGCTCGTTTTGAAGTTAATGTAAGTACTGTGACACTCCAGCCAGAATCCGCAAAGAATGGTCGTTCAATAAGTCTGCATTATTCAATAAATGCGTGTGTGATTCTTACGGTAAATGCTGCACACAGCTGCTCTATAATATGAAAAGCTCCTTCACTGATCACTTGATTAACTCCCTCCTGCTAAGGTACAAAGATTACTATCCATGTGAACATGCTTTAAGTAGGTTTGTACCTTACATTCTCTAAAGCAGGGGTAGCCAACCTTTTTTAAATCAAGATCTACTTTTAAAGTTGATAGTGTGTCTAGATCCACCAAGCCATATCGAAAGCCATAGCGTAGCCACAATTAATTGTGCACCTATATAATAACACAATGTTCTGACACAAAGATCAAGTTTTAACCATAATAATACATTTATTGAAGTAAATGTACGTCGTGCAAAGAATAAGCACAAGTAGGCCTAGGACTGGCCCGTAACAACACAACAACATACAACCCAATTAATACAATGCCTAATTCAAGTTGGAAAAGTGGTTCTCTACCTTAGTGGGACTTCTGGCACTGAGAGGAGGAAGCCAGTCTCTCATAGTCTGGACAGTAGGAGCTGAGTGCCAGCCGTAAGCAGGCCGCAAGGTGGTCATCAGTCATGGTGGATCTGTATTTTGACTTAATGATTTTCATATGTGAAAAGGCAGACTCACACAAATATGTTGATCCTAAAAGTGCAGTCAAATTCTTTGCAGTTTGTCTGAGGTTGGGGTACTTCTCTTTCTGCATTAGATTCCAGAATTGGACATTTGTGTCAGGTGTAGCTCTTGATTTGAGCTCAATGTCATTATTTAGTGTGAGGATCTCATTCTCAATAGCACCGCTATCCAGGTTGAAGAGTGATGCTACTTTGGACGTTAAACAATCCACATCTATATTTTCCCCAAATGAAAAACTGAGAAAACTGACAACAGGCTCAATGGATGCAAAGTCAGTAAAGCACCTGTCAAATTCTGACAAGATGCGTTGAAATTCTTTAATTTCGGGCAACAATTCAGAAAACCGTTCCAGAAATGTACCTCTGCTGAGCCACCTTACGTCTGTGTGGAGCAGCAGATCTGTGTGTTCTCCACTGGTCTCCTCCAGTTGCGCACGGAATAATCGCCTCTGCAGACTCCTGGCCTGAACAGAACACGCAATCTTGTTAGCCACATCCATCACGTCTTTCATATTTAAAATCTTCCCGCACAACCCTTGCTGGGGAATTATACAATGGTAATTCAGGAAATCCGGGAGAGATTCAGACTGTTTGCACAATCCAATGAACCCAGCAGTACGTCCAATCTTTGCTGGAGCCCCATCGGTTGTGATGGAGACGAGTTTGAAGAGGGGCAACTTGCTCTTACTAACGAATTCCATAAAAAGCTGAAAAATATCTGTGCCTCTTGTGTGCCCTTTCAAAGGCAAAATGGTCAGCAGCTCTTCTTTTACACTCATATTGTCGAAAACCATTCTAATGAACACATAGCTGAGCCACATCCACAGCATCAGTGGATTCATCGAATTGCAGAGAAAAACACTCACGTGTGTCAATATCATTCCTCAATTGCTGTTCAACATCCTCCGCCATTCCCTCGCATCGCCATGTAACAGAATGTCTTGATAGCTGCACATCCTGAATAGCAGACACAATCTCCTTTCGATTTTTAAAATCGGCAAAAAGCGCATCTGCGGCTTCCATGAACGCTTCTTTCACAATCTCACCATCCTTGAAAGATTTCTTTCTTTTTGCAAGAACACGACAGACATGATAAGAAGCTGTGGTTGCGGCCTTACTCGTGGTATTGGGCCTGGTAAAAATGGACTGTTGTGCTGCTAGCTGACTTTTCAATTCCTTGACTTTTCGGGCGCGCAGTGGTGATTTAGCTGGGAAGTTTGTATCGTAGCTCTTGTGGACCGTCTTGAAATGCCGCTCCAAATTCCCTTTCTTTGGTAAAGCCACATTTGCATTGCAGATAAGACAGATGGACTTGGCATTCGAATACACGAAAAAATAATCCTCCTCCCACTCTGAATGAAAATGAGAAGTTTTAGATTTTTTAGCTTCTGCCGCCATGGTAGTATCCACTCGCTCTAGTCAAGCTTCTCACGCCCTTCCGAGTCCTTAGTTACAACCTAGCAACCATACACTGCGAGTGCAGATAGAAAGAAGCGCGTGAGATTTTTTCTTTGATTATGCCTGATCTACCTTACTATACAGTGGGGCAAAAAAGTATTTAGTCAGCCACCAATTGTGCAAGTTCTCCCATTTAAAAAGATGAGAGAGGCCTGTAATTTTTATCATAGGTATACCTCAACTATGAGAGACAGAATGAGAAAAAAAAATCCAGGAAATCACATTGTAGGATTTCTAATGAATTTATTTTCAAATGATTGTGGAAAATAAGTATTTGGTCAACAACAAAAGTTCATCTCAATACTTTGTTATATACCCTTTGTTGGCAATGACAGAGGTCAAATGTTTTCTGTAAGTCTTCACAAGGTTTTCACACACTGTTGCTGGTATTTTGGCCCATTCCTCCATGCAGATCTCCTCTAAAGCAGTGATGTTTTGGGGCTGTCGCTGGGCAACACGGACTTTCAACTCCCTCCAAAGATTTTCTATGGGGTTGAGATCTGGAGACTGGCTAGGCAACTCCAGGACCTTGAAATGCTTCTTACGAAGCCACTCCTTCGTTGCCCTGGCGGTGTGTTTGGGATCATTGTCATGCTGAAAGACCCAGCCACGCTTCATCTTCAGTGCCCTTGCTGATGGAAGGAGGTTTTCACTCAAAATCTCACGATACATGGCCCCATTCATTCTTTCCTTTACACGGATCAGTCGTCCTGGTCCCTTTGCAGAAAAACAGCCCCAAAGCATGATGTTTCCACCCCCATGCTTCACAGTAGGTATGATGTTCTTTGGATGCAACTCTGCATTCTTTCTCCTCCAAACACGACGAGTTGAGTTTTTACCAAAAGGTTCTATTTTGGTTTCATCTGACCATATGACATTCTCCCAATCCTCTTCTGGATCATCCAAATGCCCTCTAGCAAACTTCAGATGGGCCTGGACATGTACTGGCTTAAGCAGGGGGACACGTCTGGAACTGCAGGATTTAAGTCCCTGGCGGCGTAGTGTGTTACTGATGGTAGCCTCTGTTACTTTGGTCCCAGCTCTCTGCAGGTCATTCACTAGGTCCCCCCGTGTGGTTCTGGGATTTTTGCTCACCGTTCTTGTGATCATTTTGACCCCACGGGGTGAGATCTTGCGTGGAGCCCCAGATCGAGGGAGATTAGCAGTGGTCTTGTATGTCTTCCATTTTCTAATAATTGCTCCCACAGTTGATTTCTTCACACCAAGCTGCTTACCTATTGCAGATTCAGTTTTCCCAGCCTGGTGCAGGTCTACAATTGTGTCTCTGGTCTCCTTTGACAGCTCTTTGGTCTTGGCCATAGTGGAGTTTGGAGTATGACTGTTTGAGGTTGTGGACAGGTGTCTTTTATACTGATAACGAGTTCAAAAAGGTGCCATTAATACAGGTAACGAGTGGAGGGCAGAGGAGCCTCTTAAAGAAGAAGTTACAGGTCTGTGAGAGCCAGAAATCTTGCTTGTTTGTAGGTGACCAAATACTTATTTTACCGAGGAATTTACCAATTAATTCATTAAAAATCCTACAATGTGATTTCCTGGATTTTTTTCATAGTTGAGGTATACCTATGATAACAATTACAGGCCTCTCTCATCTTTTTAAATGGGAGAACTTGCACAATTGGTGGCTGACTAAATACTTTTTTGCCCCACTATAGCTGTAAAAATCTACACACTGCTTCACGCGATCAGCAGTTCATTGTGCCTATTTAAGATCTTTAAGTTGGAAGGTTTAATGTTGGACTATTTTGCACAACATTAGGAGGATAGCCTACACGCAACATTTTCCCGTGATCGACTGGTAGGTTGTTTATCATGTCTATGTTCCGTCAACTGTACAAGGATGACATTTAAATGGAAGAGATTTACTGAAAGAAGAAACATAAGCAGTTTTTCAAAACTTAAAATGAGCTTTTCTTGACTGCACATGTTGGTCGTAGTACATGTTTGAGCGGGCGTTGGTAACAGTTCAAATGCAGCTAAACAGTCTGGTGAGCAAAATAAGCTCATCGCCTGATGACTAAGCTTAAGTAGTTTAAATGTAAAGAAACAATACAGTTGTAGTGTCTTGCCTGAAACTCTGTTAGCATTTCTGAAGTTGCAAATCGGACTTTAAACAATGACCATGAACGGAAAAACCCCCTGAAATATCAGCTCTTGCCCCGAGAATTGTTGTCAGACTGATGCCCTGAGGTTCTGATATTTGAGTTGGATGAACCTTTTACAGTGCTTGTCATGAGATGAATGTTTAAAAAAACAGGGGGATTTGCCTTTTTGTTAAAGTTGTACTTCAAGTGAAAATGTTTGTTTCAATTACTCAAGCAACTGTTGTAAGTTACTTGCAGTACTATGAGAGAGGACATAGGGTAGATCTCACTTCTCTTATTTGTCATTTTGCTATTCCTCCATCTTAAGTAACGTCCCATGGCGCTTATGTGTGCAGGAG
The DNA here is from genome assembly GCF_036324505.1 of Eleginops maclovinus. Taxonomy (NCBI): domain Eukaryota; kingdom Metazoa; phylum Chordata; class Actinopteri; order Perciformes; family Eleginopidae; genus Eleginops; species Eleginops maclovinus. The sequence continues at coordinate 27,395,396 of NC_086371.1, forward strand.
GACCAAGGTTTGAAGGGCGAGGAGCGATAACCGAGGAACCACCAGACCATCCTCCGGTGAAATCCTCAGCCACTTGCCCCGCGCCCTTACTGCTTATCAGTCACTGGTTGGACGCTGCAGCGCATGCACTGATCCAATGCTTCTTAACATGAGAGCAGTTTAACAGCGGAGTGAAGACATTAAACTCAAGGGAATCAATTATTCCTCTATTGGAAACATTTGTCATGATCTCCTTACTATGAACACAATACAATTAAAAGAGACGGATTTAATATCTGTCCGCAAGAACATCTTTCTCGTTACACTTTTTTAAGAATGGCTTTTATTTATTTAATTGAGTTCTTATTTCATTAAATGTATATGGGTCTACAACAAATGATACAAATGTGTACTAACAGAGGCGTCAGGTGGAGTGGGGGTGGAGTAAATATTGTCTGGTCACACTTCAGACACACAAGTAAGGTGAAAATTACGAACCTGGCAACCACATATGATTCGGCCCGTATAGCGTCATATGACGCTCAAGGAGTGGAAAACGTAAACAAACTCAACCAGTTGAACCGGAATCCAGTTAAACTGGAACACCGGCATCATCTCAAACGGACGTCGCTTCACGTGACGCTCCGGAGGAAAAGACGACCCATTGCTCTTAAAACTCATTTCCTTGCTTCCTCTCGCTTCGCGTGGTTTCCTTGCATTTCTCCCTGCATCCCTGGTGGGAAGAACTAATGCGCAAGGAAAAGACGCAAGTGAGGGAAGCAGGGATGCAAGTTAAGACAGGTGAGATCTACCCATCGTAAGCTAGGCTGCTGGTATAGTGAGATGGTGGCTCAGAGGGCCAATACAGTAATATCAGTGCTAAAAGTCAAATACAGTGGAATTTTGAATAAAACTAAATTATTCCCCATTACTTTCCTAATGTTTTGAGGAATGCAAGCTCAAGACCTGCAACCCTTTTGAAAATTGAGAATCTGTGTTGTTCTCATCCAGACATGTCATGTTGAGGTCAAAGTTTTAGCTATGCAGCCATTAAAGCTTAACACAATTATTCTTAATTACCATTGAAGAGACTTTAAAAATCCTGATCAGTCAAACACAGCCAGACAGCTAATATGCTAAGTAGCTGATAACCAGCTATCTGGCAAACTCTGTTTCCCACAGGCAATGATGAGTTCATTTCGGAGTTTTCTCCCGAATTCGCAAGTTTAGAAAAAAGATTGGATAAAAAGCACTGTAGCAGTGCTCATATCTGCTAGAAAAAATCCAGCTTAGGGCGTTCAGGGAGAGTAAACTCGACAGAGGCACAAAGATGTTGCTGCACTGTTGAGGCTCCAAGCAAATCCTTTTTTTTTTGCTTGAAAGTGCATTATGGGTCAGTGTACAAAGCTTTTTTCATGAAAGGTAATCCTGTCAAAATGTCTCTGCTGTTGCTGACTTCCTTCTGGAGGCCTGACATCACGAAAGGAAAGGATGCAATATAATCTACTGTGAGAGTTAAGGCTCATTCAGTATGAAGTGTTCCACTCTGAATGTACATGATACTGATGGCTGCTTAACCCTTCTCTTGCGTTTGTTCATACCCCCCTTCCTATACTATTTTTTGGGTCAAAAATTGACCGGTGTGTTATGCATAGTGATATCCCTGGAACCCCTTATCCAATTTTGATAGTTGACATCTCATTTGAACAGTCAAAGCAAGTAGAATCAAGTGGTGGCAGACAGAATGACACCATGAGTGAATTTCATGTTATAACTTTGCAGTAAGTTCAAATATAGTGTTTATTGTACATTACTACCGTAATTTCTGGACTATAAGCCGTTACTTTTTGCACAAGCTTTGAACCCTGCGGCTTATAGTCCGGTGCGGCTTTTCTATGGATTTTTCATGATTTTTGTGATATCGTAAGAGGTTTTGTTTTGGTTTGTTCTGCTGTTGTACGGCACTACTTTGCCTGGCGGAAGGGCATGTGATCAGACACACAGTCACGGGGGAAAAGAGTGGTATGTTGGCCACATGTCCGTCCGCCAGGCAAAGTAGTGCCGTACGAATTAGCGCGAAAAAGAGACTAGATTAGCAAGAGCAAGACGAGTATTATAGGAGCAAAGGAAGCTTTCATTCACAAACCCTCATTATGGCAAACAAAAGAAATGCATATGATGCAGCTTTTAAATTAAAGGCAGTCGATTTGGCTCTCAACGCTTGGCATTACCCTTTGCACTTTATGTTGTTAGGGTTATGGGGTTAAATGTTCCATTTAAAAAAGGATTTGTTCAGTCATTTCAATTTATTACGTTTTTCAGGGGTGTGGTAAAGGACCCAAATGCAGAGAAACAAGGGCAGGTATGGGGGTTTGAACTAAGAGTGAGCTTTAAAAAAAAAGCTGTTTTATAAAAATATTAAGCAATGGGGAATACAGGACATGAAAAAGGGATTTGGGCAGACGGCCCGGGGGCAAGGCAGAGGCCGAACAGGGGGTCTCAGGCAGAGGGCCCGGGGGAAAGGCAGGGGCCGAAAAGGGGGTCTCGGGCAGACGGCCCGGCAGCAGGGAAGGGGACGAGAAGGGTGACTCGGGCGGACAGCCCGGGGGCAAGGCCGAGGATGGGACAGAGCATGGACAGGGCTTGTGGCAGGGGAACCGTGGGGGTTGGAGACAGGGGTGTAAACCACGGCGAGGGGACTCCGGGGGCCTGAGACAGGGGCGTAGACCACGGCGAGGGAAATTCGGGGGCTGGAGACATGGGCAGATGCCACAGCGAGGGAACTCCGGAGGACGGAAGCATGGGCGGAGGCAGGGGCGGAGGCCACGTCGATGGAACTCTGGGGGCCGGAGACCTGGACAGAGGCCATGGCGAGGGAACTCTGGAAGACCACCGGGAGCCGGCAGGACCACCAACTGGACAGGAGCAGGGGCCAGCGGGATCCCCAACGGGACATGACTGTTAAATAAAGATGGTACACATAATATTACAATTGCTCCAATAGAGAAAAGTCCTTTTTAGTTTGATACAGGGAGCTGAAGGCAACGATAAACAGGGCAGGTGTGTTTGTACTTAGGCTTGTTTCTAAAGGGGTGACTTAGATTGTATACTATATCTTATTGCACTGGCAGAAAGAGGGCTAGATAAAAAAGAAAAAGAAAGGAATTTGGAGGCAGAGAGACTGTGAACTGGGGTGATGAACTTTTTTAAGAGACACACAGAGACAGACAGTTTACGAGCCAGACAGACAGAGCATCAAGGGGCAGATCTTTCTGTCTGATTGCAGCCTGCGACTAGAAACAATGAGAGAGAATCAAAGAGGGAAGCGTGGAGGGAAAACAGAGGGAACAGTGGGATAAAACAAAAGAGTTAAGGGAGGAAAAGAATGAGGTCCAGACTATAGGTGGGAGGAGAGCAGAAAGGGATTGAATGTAAGACGGGGATGAAAGGAGACAAAGAGAGGGACAGACACAGAGGAAAAGACATGGGTAAATATACAGACAAATACATGAATCCCCTGTCTGAGTCACATCTTCCCCACGGCTATAGCTGCCCATGTGTGTCAGTGTGCTTGTGTATATTGTATGCAGTGCTGGGGGTAACATTACATTTGTTTGAAACGCAGTAATGTAACGCAATACCGGGCTCTGGTTTCAGACAGACGGTGAAAAGAGGTGCTGCAGCATAGGCAGTATAAAATAAAGAGCTTTTTGAACATTAAAGCATGGAGTCATGTACTCACATACTTATATGAACCTGAAAGACAAGCATCAATATGTCAGCTGAAGTCACCCTGGGTTCAACTTTTGGCACAGGGGAAGATAATAAATATTTGACGTGTACAGCGCTGCAGTATATCACTGCACAGTGCACTTGCAAGTCCAAGTAGCTATTGATTGGCTGTCTTATGGCGAGCATTCTGTTATCATGTAGTGATGATTGACATCTACTATACTATACTGTAGGAATGAGGTTGAAAAACACTTGTATACATACAATTTGTATCTGCAGCAAATGTTCTACATTTTTGAAAAATGTAACATAAGAAATGTTAAGCCTCAGCTACAGTGAGACACTGCAGTATCTTAGACAGGAGTGCCTACTTGGTGTACTATTGCTTGGCAATAAGGAAAGATGGAAATCAAAGAAATTATTTTGGTGATTGAAGATAGAAAGGTTGAACTACATTTAATATTGAAGGTTAGGTAAAGAAGTCACTTCAGGCTTTTTTACATAAAGGGCACTCAACGTAAAATGGAAATCCATTCGGTAATGGGTGACCTTGCAGTACATTCATAACATCTCATTCAAAGCTTGAGTCGAGATCCTTATTCATTGTGTGAACTAATTTATATGAAGATTTAAAAAAGCACAAAATGTCACAGATTATTTTGTTAATTAATCCATGGTACAAGGTGTACTGTATAACTATTGCAGGCAGCTCTCCAGGCCTGGCAATGAGCCTCATGCAAGATGTTACAGATTGGCTCTTGAGTGGCATGTACTGTATGTACACTTGAATAACTTTCTGTTACACATTTTTGAAGTGATCCAGACTTGTACTACTTTTGTGCAATACTTGTTTTGCTGTCACCATCATAGTTTACATAAGACTGTAATAATGTGTTATGTTTTTACTTCATTTCTGACAGGAGAAGCTCAGTGGTGAACATTTTTTTAATCTTTTGTGGCATTTCAATGCAATACCACAATACCACGCAACTTGAAATATGTGTTATGTTATCAAAGCAGCTAGCAACCACAGCTCCAAAGGTTGTATTCAAGTTTGGTTTCACATGAGAGACAAAGAACTGTTTGCTGGTCAAAAGTCCTGTGCTTGTTCGAATCAACCAACATCCAAGGTCCTCTTTTCGGGGCCTTTGGCTCCTGATGATAACTGATAACAACTAACAACATTCAGAGTGGGTGCTAGCTAACATAATTTGTTTTTTTTAATCACTTTTATTATTAGGACAACGTCTCATGGTGCTACTTGTACTCGGGTGAGGTGTGGCTGTACTTGGCTCCTCTCACAACAGGTCCCTATTTGGCTCTGAAACCTCTTTGATTGCTTTTTTGCTCCCACTTTCACTTCATATATCTTGTCTTTTGCCTCCCTCCCTCCTTTCTTGTCTCTCATTGTCTTGTCCTTCTTTTCACCTTTTCTCTTTTCTTTTCTTTCGTCCATCTCTCCTTAATACTTTTTCCTCTCCTATGTCTCTTCTTTGTCTCCCAGCTCCCCCTTTCCATCTTTCGCTATGTATCATCCTGTTTTTGCCAGAAAACAGATGATTTTATGATCATACTGAGAAGTGCCCGCAAGTGATTTCCCACATTTGCCCTCTCTTTCTCCTTACCCTCCGAGAGGCATTTGATCAAACAATACCATGTCCAATCCAATAAGAGGGCATCCTGAGCCAACTGTGTGTGTGTGCGCGCGTGCACGCGTGCTCGCGCGTGCATGTGTGTGTAAAGCCAGCTTTCTGCTGAGCAGTATTGGCATCCACAGGGGCTCCCTCGCTCTGTGTGCAGCCAGAGTTTCTAAGAGTGAGGGAGAAAAAACAGGGCAGTGATGGGTGAGTGAGGGGAGATGACAAGGATTGCAAAAATGAGAGAAAAGATAGTGAACCAAATTGAAGGTGAAAGTGTTAATTCTTTCTTTTGAATTAGCCTAGAAGACGATGCCCGTTTGACTGTGTCTCCAAGCTGCTGACCCCATTGAAATGGGGATGATCCAAAGACTTTGTTCAGTGCAGCTGTATACAAGCTCACAGGGATGCACGCCGCTGTCTTTAAAAAACGGCCTGCTGCAGTTATGCCCTGCGACCACACGGGGGCAATACTGTCAAATGTATGAGCATCAAACCGGAGCAGAGAGCAAGTAAAAACAAGAGTAGATGAGAGACAATCTAAATATAGAGCATGCACGCTCATTCAGTTGATGGCTACTAATTAGGTTTTTGAAAAGTAATTAGACTCAAATGCCAGGGAAGAAAACCTGCGCACGCACCCTGATCCTTCAATTGCTGCCCGAGTGCCCTGGAGCAAAGCAAAGCACACACGCTCTTTCTATACATGTGTTGTTTATTACACACAACACTGCTGGCCTTTTGACTTGTAGCGGCAGGTGTTGGTAATGACATTAATTAGGTGTTCCATTCGATGACCCTTTAGCCATAGTGAGGCAGCGTGATTGGCATGAGGACCCTGAATGTAATTCATGATTAAAAATATTGATAACACCTGGCTTGAATATAAATTCAGGGAGCACCCATCATTTCATTTTGGTTGATGGAGAGAAGCACATGGTATAATTTTTTCATATTGATAATTGTGGTGGAAATGTCGCACTTAATCACCTTCTGGTAAGAATGAACAAATCTACAAGCTTCAAACCAGGGTTGTGTTATTTAATATATAATTTAAAGCATTAACAGAATTAATTTTATTTCGAGATGGAAGGGCAAATGTTTGCAGCAGCTAACAACTGTTGAGCATATGTTAATGAAGCCTTCGTATCGGGACAACACTTGACTTTGGTTATTGTGTGTTTCGACTCAATTGAATTCCATTTGTTGAGGTAAGGGGACAGAACAATACACATATGATTTATTACTGCAAGTGCTGTGTTATCGTCAATCGTTTAGTATATCCAAGCACGGTCATGAAACTCAATGAACTTATATGGATTAGAAATTTGTCACACACATTTATAACGAAAAAACAACAATTTGCATTCTATAAAACAATCTCGTCAGAAGGTAACTTTAGTCTCAGCTCTAAAGACTTTGATCATCCATAGCTTTAACATAATGAAATCATGTCAATTATTGAGCTACAGAGGTGCTGGTACCTGTCGTTATGCCAAACAATGCTAGCCACATCCATAGTCCAGCTTCATGATTGACACACAGACAGTGTAGTGGTTGATGTCATTCTTTAGATTTAACTCTGAGAGAATGTAAGAAAGGCAAAATGAGGAACTCTTTTCATAAAAAATATGTTTTTAAAATTGTATTTGTGACTTTTATCCTCAATATTCAATATTTAAAGAAAAGATACCGCTAATATGTCCCTATTTAAAGTAGATATTTCTGGAATGTGTCTGGAATACTACAACAAAAGATTGTGAATGCTTAGCAACAACACAATAATGTGAAATAAGCAAATGACTTACAAGAGGACAGTTCAATTAGACGTTACATTTCTTGCTGGAAGGTGTTCTTGCTCTGCTGTATTGATTATATTGTAATTATCTTAATTGATTCTGCATTGTTATAAGTGTTCTTTTGTTCTGTAACAGTGTCCATGTTTTGCCAACACAGGGCAATGGCTTATTTCTCATTTCTGTCTTCCTGGCATTGAAGTTGCTGATGAGTGTATTTTTTCTTCCGCCTGCTTTACAGTCTCTATCTTTTGGCTCTTTGTCCAAATTGTAAATCAATGAAGAAAACCCAGGCAGGCAGGTTCCAATTCCACTGTTGTTTAAAGGTGATGGAGGTGAAGGGATACTTTCTGTGATGTGAGCATGGAGAGGTGAGAAGTGAGTAAGGAAAACACACAAGATAATTCAAAATACACTTTAATGATCATTTTTATAAATTAAATGTTCGGATGGCTGTGATTTTTCAAAATAAAAGCCTTTCTCCTGTGATATTAGTACCCCATTCAAATCACGCAACCTCTCTATAAGTCCACGTGTGTGAAAACAGGGATTTATGAGCTTCTCTACTGGATATCATTCCAATAATGGTCACCTTCCAAGCAGGGGAATTGTGGAATTAGCTTGGACTTTTGCCCACTACGCCAATGATCTTTCTTGAAGGAGCTGTAGGAAATGACGGATGAGGTTATTTGGTGGGATATGTTGGATTGGGGACATTGTTTTTCTATCAAACTTGTTTTTTTCCACTGGTAGTTTGGCATTTAGCCAATCGCCACCCTCACTATGGCAGACTGGTAATACACATTTAGTTAAAGAAAGGGAGAAAGAGATCAAATCTGTCACTACCCTGAAACCAGGATATACATTGGTCCAACGCTGTTAATGCCATGGCATGCTTTCTTCTAATATTCATTCCTGCTGGCTCCACTGGGACCTTGCTCATTTGGTCTGTAAAGCATAAGGATTTATAGTTGTAATTTTTTAAAGCTCACGTTGAAATACCCCTTTTGGTGCAAGCAATGAATTACAATGCCCCAGGTTTGAATCTCTTCACTGTAAATAAAGGCCAACAAAGCTTGTGAAAAGTAATTAAAAAACCCTTATCAATAACTTTGGTCTTAGGTTAATACCGTTCACTGCGTATGACCTCCTACAAATGCAGTTTGCCCTTCTTGTATATTTCTCACCTTGTTCTGTAGCTCCAATAATTCCTATGTTAAGAGCTTTTGAATTATGTTTTGGAAAGGGATACTTAAAATGAACAGGTTTTAATAAATGCATGCAAAAACAAGGTAAACATGAAACAACAGGTTTCATGGCAGAAAGTGTAATATCTATATATGCGTATGAGGCCTAACGTCCAAGACATAAGAAAAATGGCAAATATTACTACTAATCCAGCACCCATAAATGACAATTTTCTTCCGTAAATTAAAAATAGGCCCTAATGTTGGGTACAGTAGTTGACAGGACAATCTCAACTCAATGCCCACTTACTGTTCTGATATGCTTTGATGCTTTTAAACATACTGCACAGACTTTAGTTTTACTATAGTTAAGATTGTTCTGTTAAATGCCCTTCCAAGATCAACAATTGCCTGGCTACAGAACATAAAGCTGTGTATAACCTTGATGTATAGGCCATGTAAGGGAGCACTCACTGGAAGCACAGCAGTGTGTCCACAAGTGTCATGAAAAAAACAGTGTTGTTGCTCAAAAACACTTGATTCATTTTCTCTATAAGCAACATAATAATCACAGGTCTTGTTTGTTAAATATAAATGTAGTTAATAGTTGAGTTGAAGTTATTCCAAACAGCAAATTGCATGTATTAATTTACCTACAGTGACAGAAAAAACTGTAAGGCACCTCAGAGAGCATCATGGCTCTTTCCATAAGTGAAGAAAAATGGTGTATCCTTACTCTGATTCAGATCTTCTCCAAAATGTGACAAGTTCTTCGGTCCCCATGCTAGACCTTTCAACCATGTATCATGGATATCGCCCATCAGTTTTTTTGGGACCAATGATGACGTACTCTAACACGGTATCAGAATTAGGCGACTGAGTATTGAAGGTATCAACCCAAGAAGAAAGCCGTTCAATAATTCAATTGAAATTGATTAGAACCCTCCAGACGTACATCCTCTAAATGTGATGTCAGTCCAAGCTGGAGTATTTTCAAAGGAATTTAAAGGGAACATCTGTTAAATAATATTATCTTGAAGCAAAGTCTTCATCCATTAATAATACATATCTAAAGGTGAATCCCCACAGCCCTGGATGGACTTCAAACTTTCTGCAAAATCACTTCACTACAATAAGTGATTTGATTATTTGACTTATTTATGTTACTTGAAAAGACCCTTACTCTTTTGTTGAAACCTTTTTTTCTGAAAAATGTAAGCTGTTTATTTTATTTCTCATCCACACTGTATTAGTACTATTTAAAATGTGCCTTAAAAGTTTGTGAATGAAACTTGGAATCACATTTTTTTTTTGTTAATGATCGTGCTAACAGAGAGAGTATCAGAACCAAGAATATGACCTCTACAAAGCTATTGGCAGTATGATTGTTTTTGACTGTGTAGAACAAACATTATCGAATATATCTTTATTAGCCTCAGGGCATTCACTTTACCAATATTTCATAAATATATGGTAGCCTTAATAATCAACATTCTCCCACCCATTGTGTAAAGCACCTATTGGCTCCAAAATATCTAGCAAAACCTGATGAAATCAGTGAGAAATGTGAGTCGGACTCGAGTGCCGATTTTTGTGACTCATGACTCGGTCTCGCGCAGTGATGAACTCGGACTCGAACTCGGCATCGTGAATTCTGGTGCATGAGGACTCAGACGCTGACTCGGACTTGCGCTTTAAGTTCTGATACCTTCTTTACTATCGGTATCTGGGCTCCTTAACCGTAGTTTGGATGCTCACCACTAAGTTCTGGCACGGCACGTTGTCACCCAGTAACCAACGGTCCAAGCTATTATTTATCACAGAAAAAAGATGAACAGGGCATTCAGGTACTGTTGGAAACATCTGTTTATTGCTGGTTCTCTTAAGTTAACAATACACAGTCACTGCAATACATAAAACCAAACTGCACACTTCTCTTTCTAACCACTTTGTCCCTCCCTTTTTTCTCTCTTGTCTTGTTAATCCAACGGCTAGATTTAAACAAATATATCCACTCAGATTAATAGATGATGACTCAGACTTGTGACTTGAGCACAGGTAAAGATGACTGGGAATCGCATTGGGTGACTCAAACTTGGACTCTGACTCGAAGAGTGGAGACTCGAGAGTGACTCGGACTCCAGATTTGGTGACTTGACTACAGCACTGCTATTAGCAACATTACTTTGTAAGTAATGATACTGGCGTTGGAGGCACATGTGGTAATCTGCTAATTAAGAACATAGCCGCAGCACAGACCCTTACATTAAAGCTATAATTGGTGGGTAAATATCCCACATTAGGATGAAAAAGGCAACAATTTTCTTCATTCACGCAACAATAAATACATAAACCTATAGAGGGATACAGTGTGTTCTTTGTGGAAAATGAATGCTGATGTCACAAATCCCAGCCTGCCACAACATTAATCAAAAGAAACGACACTCTCCATGTGTACGTCCCTGATGCCCACACATAGCCCGTTTGTGGCTCATATCTTTATCTATGTCATATTGGAAAGCGTGTCATTTTGATGGTGTGAGTCGAATCCATTCTCCCTCCTGTGAAAGCAAGTTAAATCATTATCTTACATTTCCCTTTGTCTCTAAGCCGTCTTATCCCCGCTCTCCGAGGACGTAGAGACCTCGCCTCTGTTCGTATGCTCTCACATATATTTTTGTGTGTGTGTGTGTGTGTGTGTGTGTGTGTGTGTGTGTGTGTGTGTGTGTGTGTGTGTGTGACTCTTATGGTTCTGTAAGTGTGTGTTTCTTCACTGCCCCCATAAACCAGATAAGTCCTACTCAGTTCTAGCCATGAATTAAACATGTGTTCTCTTGTTTATCTCTGTCAGCATGTGTATGCGTCTTATAAATTCAAGGTGCTTCAACTTGCTGTCTTTTAAGTCTTTATCACAGTTCACATATGGATTCTCTCTGCCTTTAAAGGTGGACTGTGTGTCACTGAGAATACTCGTCGATTCTGTGTGATGTGTGTGGATTTTTGTGTTGTACAAAGTGATGCATTTATGATGTATTCTTGTAGTCTGAACAAGAAGTTTGTATTGTGAGGGCTGCTTCGACTAAAAGCAATGACATTTATGCATTGTATTCCTGTATGTTTGGGATCTTTAACCGAACCAAGCTGTTTTGTTGTGGTTTTATTCTGATTTAATCTGTTGTGTCACCACAGGGGAAGTATGTTTCTCTTTAAAATATTGATAAATCAGTTGTCAAATTCTGGCTTTTTTTTTGTTGTATGATTTTTTTTTTTAGGGCAACTTTTACCAAATCTTCCAGTGAAATGAATAAATTAAAAGCAAAAGTTATTTAAAGTAATTCGGCATTAATGAAACAAATTTTGAACGAGCACAGTTACACAGATTTGCTAACCCAACGGAATTAAGTTAAAAAGACTCCATCTTGAATTTTGGCTTCACAAGAGTACCAAACGGATGTCTTCTGTGATGTCTGAACCATCCCCACAGTTACTTTGTCCCCTTATACATCTTAATCTGACTTCCTAAGAGGCAGAACCGCTGAACGGCCTAGTCTTCAATGTTATGGGTAATAACACATTCTAAAGTATTACCTTTGTTGGTAGTTTTTTAATAAATGGAAATGGTAATTGAAAATATATATAAATATTAAGAATTGTTATGATGTCATAGCAATACACAATGTTAAAATTGTCTATGTTGGTGGAATTCTACTCCCTGTTCCCTGATCTCTGTGGTTCTCCGTGTGAAATAAACCCCTGCAGCATCTGTCCATTGCTAAAAATTCTTCTTCTTCTCGTTCCCACAAAATTATTCTGCGCCGGTACATAGCATGTATGCCGGTTCGTAGAAATGAACAACCGTGAGTTTCTGTATGCAGACATGTACACAACATACTGCCTGCAAACATCAAGCTGTAGTGGAGAGATTGAATCTGAGATGTCTGTGATCTAGCAGATACTGCTCCCCCTGTGGGCCCCAGGCCTGGCCCGGTCCCCACAGAGATCTTTGCAGCTTATCACACATACTGTGCATGTTGTGCTGTGAAGCAACTTATTTGCTTTGCTTTGACAGTGTAAAATATAGCCCAGAACACTGTCTTCCCAGACAGTTAATGTTAACCAATCTAAATGTATTCAAGATGATTCTTTTAGGGATCTTTTTCTTTAGTTTGTGATTTGAGAAATGTGTTTTGTCTCACTTAATGAGTTGTGATATTCCCTTTGCAAGAGGCTCACAAAGAGTAGTGATTCATTTCATATAGTTTTGGTCATTTAAATTAGAAAAATAAATAAGTGGAACTGGCACTGTTGTAGATTGTAAATATACTGTATGTAAAGCTTCACCAGCAAGGACCACAGCAAAACAGTATGATGTTTAAAAATGGAATTGATTTGGTAAACATAAATGGATGTGATGTAGAATGAACTTGATGCGTTTGCTGCTCGAGCTAATTAGGGCCCCCCCTAAATGGGACCTAGAATGAGACCTTTGGAACACATTATAGGTGATAGACTTAGGGGCGGTACATCTCCAAGCGGTTGATCACAACAGAGCCGGCCAGCTAACCAAAGAGCACACTGGGCTCTGATTTCAGACACAGGGTGAAAAGAGGTGCTGCAGTACAGGCAGTATGAGAAAAATAAAGAGCTTTCTGAACATTAAAGCAAGGAGACATGTCCCAGTAGAGACACTACATACTAATATGAAACCTGATTATGAGCATAATTTGTCGTCTTCAAGGTTGATCAGAGGTGGGGTTGAGGCGTGGCCATGCTCCCAAACCTAAGAAAACTCATTAACTTATTTTAATTTCAGTTGTTTTGTTTAGCGCCATGTTACTGCCATTAAAAGCTGACATGGAACACTATTTAGTATATTGAAAAAAGCAAGTATCCTTGAACAAGGTACTTAACCCCTATTTGCTTCATCGACATGTCTACTGTATTGGGTGCATCTAAGTCTCCTTGGATACATGAATCAGATCTAATCGGAGGATGAAACCCTCTTTATTTGTCACATACATGCACACAGCAGAGCACACACAGTGAAATTGGTCCTCTGCATCTAACCCATCCTAGTACTAGGAGCAGCTATTGTGGGGAGGGGGGATTGGAGGTGTCCGGTGCCCTGCCCAAGGGCACCCCAGCAGGGCCTAGGAGGTGAACTGGGACCTCTCCAAGTAGCAGTCCACTTTCCATATTTCAAGTCTGTTCGGGGACTTGAACCGGCGACCCTACGATTCCCAGTCCAAGCCCCTACTGACAGAGCCACTGCTTAAATGATAATGAGTAAATGAATACAGTTGAGATGGAACATTTATCCCACTTCCTTGCAGAAATGTTCATGCATGGAAATATGTAGAAGATGCTTAATTATGGCAATCTGTGTATTTGTTTATGTGTACCCAACCTCCTGAAACGCTTTGTTTGTGTATTTGTGAGAACTGGAGCTGCTGCTGCTGTTGTCTCCGGGGTGGGCACAACAGATGGGTGAACTGACACACACACACACACACACACACACACACACACACACACACACACAAACACACACACACACACACACACACACACACACACACACACACACACAAACACACACACACAGATGCACTAATACACAATAAATGCCCCTGTGGCACTGCTGCGTGCCTAAACCCTAATGTGGCTTTGCCTTCTAGTGCCACTCTGCAAGGTCAGTGGATAACAGCTCATTACTCTCTCTCTCTCCTCTGGTTATATCCCAAGAGCCATACTATGTGTGTGTGACACACCACTGCTGCACAAAACACATGTCACATCACTCTGCGCTTCCCTATTATGCACAATTGAATAAATGGCAGTAATGTCCTTTTGAAACATATATTTCAATACCATGGTAAAAGATGCTGTAATGTAAAAGATTCAGGTGGCAAACCAAACAATTCCTTCACTTGGTTACCATGGGGACCCACAACACACACACACACACACACACACACACACACACACACACACACACACACACACACAGCAGATTACTGGATGTAAAAAAGCATTATCAAAAGTGGATACGATGTTTTTGAAATCGTAAAGCGTCTACTGTACGTATCAAGTGACAAATAACTGCTGGGCTGCTCATCCTGATGATCATTATTAGAAGTATCATTATATCTGAATATTGTTTCCATTTCCCCGAAGTTTCCAAAAATATTAATTACTGCAGATTTAAGGACATCAACTTTAAAATGAATCACTTATCTTTTGCAGGAATGTAACAACAACATAATCTACTTGTAGAACTACAGGTAAGAAAGTAATTGGCTCCCATTGTTATTAAAATCCATTCAAATATTCTTAAAGAGACAAACTGCTGCACTAATGAATATAATACATCATTGTCATTATCAATGCATCTTTAACACTCCTAGTGCAGCTGATGGTCACATGTTCCCATGATGTACTGGTTTGGATGCTGAGAGGGTAAAGGGGGTCTGCTGCTTGCTCTACTGGGATGTTGTTCCTGCTCTGGTACAGTATAACTACTTTTGCTCCGTTGTAGGGTTAGAAAGTAATGCTAGTAGAAAATAGAATACAGGTGTTGTAAACCATGATGGATTTTATCAGTCGAAGGCACAGTGTCTCTGCAAGCTGCTTTTAATTGGTTTTGAGAACGATGGAAGTCTAAGGCTTGCAACAGGCGATGACTAATATCTGTAGTGAAACATATGGAAGCTTAGTGGTGAATGTTGATGAATTAAGTATTTTTCTGGGAATTAAACAGTACACATAAGTGAACATTACCATTATCCTTTAGTTACAACTCAGGCCTTAATGAAAACCTAATCCAAACCCTAATTCAGTTTTGCCCAAGCCCTAAATAATCAACTTCTGAGATGAATAGACACATTTAATTGCTGGGGAAAACCATAACATTGGGAAAAAAGTGAAAGAAAAAATGATAGATTGGTATTTTACTGAGTTTGCTGTCAAAAGAAATTAGGTGGAATTGTCCTCTCTATTCCCTTTTGTATGTTTGAGTTCCTGTTAACCAGGTTATCAGATAATCAGTAGGGTTAGGAAGTTTGCGTGTGTGGACATCCTTGAGAATCAATATGAGCACTCGTGTTTGTAGTAATTGAATCATAACAATTGAATGTTTCTCCATATAAAATGATTATGAACTAAATGAGCAACACTAGTAAGGTGACTTTTCAGTTGAGCTTATTTTGACACATACCAAGTAAATAATCCACCTACTGTTCTTTGTCAGAACAACACACAATGACAAAGTAATTCCAAGAATGAAATGTTCAGCAACTGTTGTTATGACCCTGTGTGTGTCCTTCCTTTTAAGTCTCCGTTTAGTGAGAGCCTGCAAACACCCACACACTTCTGAACATAAACAGTTTTTGATACAAGGACAGGTGGTGACACTTTAATGAGACTTTCACAAGTGTTTTGCGCCTCTAAAATACTTGTTTACTTCTATAATCAAGGTTTACAGCGGAGCTCATCCCGCATTTTGAGTTATGATGTGTTTTAATACTGTCAGGAGCTTATTTTTCTTCCCCACCCGTAATATACAGTGGTATGCAAAAGTTTGGGCACCCCTTAGGAAAACCACTGCATCAGTTTGTCACTTGCTGAGCTTTTGAAGCAGCAACTTCATTTTAACATATGTTATACCTTATGGTAACAGAAACATCTCAGTAGTGAAATAACTTTTATTGGTCAAACAGAAACATGTTTATGTGCATTCAAACAAAAATAGGCATGTGCATAAATTTGGGCACCCCTAAGAAATAATTCCATTAATATTTAGTATTGCCTCCTTTTGCTGCAATAACGGCCTGTAGACGCCTCCTGTAGCCACAGACAAGTCCCTTAAGCCTGGCAGGTGGTATTTTGGCCCATTCTTCCACACAAAACGTCTCCAGTTCAGTCAGGTTTCTTGGCCTCCGTGCATGGACAGCCTTCTTCAAATAAATCCATACATTTTCAATGATGTTAAGGTCTGGGGACTGGGATGGCCATTCCAGAACATTGTACCTGTGCTTCTGCATGAATTCCTTGGTGGATTTTGATCGGTGCTTAGGATCATTGTCCTGCTGAAAAATCCAACCCCGGCGTAGCTTCAACTTTGTGACTGACTCTAGAACATTCTTGTCAAGAATCTCCTGGTACTGTAAGGAATTCATGTGGCCCTCAACTTTAACAAGTTTTCCAGTACCTGTGCTAGCCACACAGCCCCATAACATGATAGATCCTCCACCAAATTTTACAGTGGGCAACAAGTTCTTTTCATTGAATGCAGTGTGTTTTTTTCGCCATGCATACCTGTTCATGTTATGACCAAATAACTCAATCTTGGTCTCATCTGACCACAGTATTTTGTTCCAAAATGCTTCTGGCTTGTCCAGATGTGCTTTTGCATACCTCATGCGACTCTTCTTGTGATTAACACTCAGGAAAGGCTTTTTGCACATCACCCTTCCAATGAGCTCTTCCTGGTGCAAAGTACGCTGGATTGTGGAACGGTGAACAACTACACCATCAGCAGCCAGATGTTGTTGTAGTTCTCTGGAGGTGGTCTGTGGCTTCTCTGTGACCATTTTCACCATCCTTCGCCTGTGCCTTTCCCCTATTTTTGTCGGCCTACCACATCTTTCCTTCACACGGACTGTTCCTGTGGCCTTCCATTTCACAACTACGTTTCTGACTGTGGAGACAGACAGTTTAAACCTGTCAGATAATTTTTTGTACCCTTCTCCTAATTTATAATGTTGGATTATCTTAGCTTTCAGGTCAGTGGAGAGTTGTTTTGAGGTCCCCATCTTGCCACTCCCTAAGAAAGAACCTAGGCCAGGCACAGCCAGCTATTACCTATGTTAAATAGCCTTTTTCATGATTGGTTCCACCTGTCTTTGTAATTGAAGGTCTAATGAGCTAATCAAAGCAATTTTGTGCAGCAACCTGTCAGCTATAAATCCGTACAGGTGTTGAAATGAATTTTGGTCTGGAAAACACTAAAACGTCTACATCTTTGTAGGAAAACAAATGTTGTTGCTGTGATCTTCTATTATAAAGGAAAAGCAAATTGTCATGAAATCTCAGAGGGGTGCCCAAACTTTTGCATACCACTGTAGATGGTGAAATGTTTAAGAATCTCCATAACCTCTGGGACTGATGACACTGTTTGTAAGCACAGTGCAGGCTTGAATTTTATTTGTTCAACTTCCCTCAGAGACACGAGACAAAGTTTCTAGCAGAAATGATGCAGAAAAATATCACATTCCAGTACCAATCATCTGTAAAAATCCCAAGAGCTGACCCAGAACGCAGACTTACTGGGGCTTCGAGACATGTACTTCAATTCAATTAAGAGCAAAGTACATTGAAACTCTCCGAACAGATGAGATTTCATCTGCCCGGGGTCTTCATGGCAGACCCAAAGTGAGCCGCGCTGTGAGGAGTCTCAGGAGCGAGCTGCATGCTGGGGCCCTGCGCCGTCTACTCTGTCATCACCTGGGTCGCCGTCTAATTAATAATCTGTGTAATCAGGGACTGAACAGAGGGAGGCCGGGAGGCAGATAATTAATAGCTTGTGTACTAAGGGATTGACAGAAAAGGAATAAATAATATAAAGGAATAAAGGGATAAAGGAAAGGGGAGAAAGAAAAGGAGAGAGAATGCTTTCCCCTTTTATCTGACATTGGTCACCATGGTTAAAAGAAAAGTGTGTAGATGTGTTGACGTCTGTCTTTTATTCTTTGCATCTGTTTTTCCCAGTATTTATGTTCATACATTAGATTAAGTTGGCTGACAGTGTAGATTTCATTAAGCATTTTGAAGGAAATACAAGACATGCCTCTAATAAAAGATTTGCAGCAAGCTGAGACAACTATATTTAAAGCCAACAAATAAATAACAGATGCACAATGCAAAACAATGCAAGCTCACAACAGACCTGAAAAAAGCAAAACTACGCACAAGCATTCAACACAAAAAAGGTTTTCCAGGCTTTTAGGAGGACGCTAAATTAGATTGATATTCTCTTGACTTTTCTTCTTGATAAACATAACATATTGTCTATGTCTATATGTTATATTGTCCTATATTTACATATACAGCTGCGGAAAAAAATAAGAGACCACTTCAGCATTATCAGTTTTGCTTGTTTTATTTTTTATAGGTTTGTCTTTTGAGTTAAGAGATTTTTTTGTTCTTTTATTACATTCCTTAAACTACTGGCATTTTTTCTCTGTGTTGGAATTCAACACACACTGGAATGGCTGCCATACATTTAGAGATAAAGATTTAAGAAAAAATGTGAGTGTTCTCTTAATTTTTTCCACGGCTGTATATAAAAGTTGTTCATGGTGTTAACAGCCCTGTTGTCCTACAGTGTAGGATTTTGGTCCCAGTCTCTGTAGACTTGAATCTTTTTCTAAGGGTGCCCTGATCTTGAGATTGCAGCAGGAAACTGGGAAAACTCATTGAACTAATGTCATTCAGGAAAAGGTCTTACAAGATAAAGGCTCAGGTCTCTCATTGTGTATAGCTTTTGATCCCCTACCAATTCATTTGATCCTCACACAGTGTAAGAGGTATAAAGTTGTAGCTTTAGCCTCAATGTAAAGTTTGGTACCTACATTACATTGTAATGAACTATTATTGTGGAAATTGCAGGGAAATGATGATCCACAGCCCTTTCTTTAATGTGCCAAAGCAAAGTAAGCTTCCAGGCACATAATATGGCACTCTAGGACTTTGATTCCCAATAGATTTAAAAAGGATGAATAGTTGCCAATCGTGTTTTCTCTTGTTAAGATCCAGTCAATTTTGGAAGTAGCGAGTTGTGAACTAATCATGTATAATTATACTCGGGAGGGAATGGTCAATGCAGTGGGATAAAACCAAACACATGCAACCCTCGATTCTGCTAAGTGGTTGTTGCAGTGGCAATAAAAGTTGTTGTTTTTTACACTATTGCTTACTTAATGAGAACTTGTACTGAGAAAACTACAAACAAAATCTACATTCCAGCCCTTTCTGTATACAGTCATGTTAATATTCATATTTGATCACTGCTAGTTCTATGTCACTGGTGATTGACATTGGAATTTAATTAAGGCAAGCAGGACACATCTATGGCATCTCAATTAGTGGGATTATCTTCTGTACTCTGGTTTACATTAGCGTTCAAGCTAACTGCTGAGTGTGTACAAGAAAACTCTCTTACACTGATTTTGTAGAGGACAGGGATTTCATGTTATTTAGCATGTTGGCCTCAGGCGCTTAAAAACAAATCTGAAGTAATATTTTTCCTCAATTTCCTAGCTCTACAGTGGGATGATATCGTGATGCACGGGAAAACAAAGACAGATTGCAATCAGACTTCTGATCTGACCAACAGAGACTAATACACTACACGATGCAAAGTGCCCTCTTGTCTGAATTTGACAAGACACTTGAAATGACAAGTAGCCTATGAATAGAGCCAAAGTTCTTGGATTACAAGTAGCCTCTTCATCGTAACAGTCGTGTTTGATTGGAAATGCTGTTTATAATTTTCTGTTGGCAGAATTGTTCTGTGTCCATCACACGAAACACTGAGTCCCTCAAATATTTTTATTAGACTCTAACCAATAAAGTTGTCCTGGGTCCCTGTCCTTTATTTGCTTTCATTTGTGCTGGTCCTTTAAGAGAGTGTTTACAATGAATGGTTTTTTTGTATAGGGGAGAGTGGGGTTGGATGAGCCAGTGGGTAAGCTGACCCACCCCCTATATCAATGGAATAACATTTATTGTCATGTGGCCATACATCCAGGAAGCTCCCATCATTTCCATTTGGCTGTAATGGAGAGAAATACATGATGAAGTGGTAAATGCGTTTTCTTCACAATTTACCACTTCATTTGCTCGTCAAATATATTGTTTCACATGTAAGGTATAATTACGGTTATATCAAAGCAAATGTATCCAGATCTAAATATCTGTGTCACACGTGTTGGTTATTTAGCAAGGTGTAAAACCATGTGAATCATTTAGCGAAATATTTGCATGACTTAGCTAGAGCCAGTGGTTCAACTGAACCTGAGGCACTGAAGTTGAGTTAAGTCTCTGTAGTATAAAATGGTATTTCAATGTAGTTTTACACAACAGATTTTCCTTTCAAGTTTTAAACATTGTAGAAAAGATATCGATCATGCCAAGAAGAGTCCAACAGAAAGACTAAGTAGATGGAGAGAGCATCCACTGATGGCAAGGGCTGTAAAACCCATCAGAGCAGTGCCAAAACACAGATTAATTGACAGGTCTGAGTAGACACACAACAAGTAAAGAGGAAAGGAAGTGAAAAGAGTAGGGTACATTGGAACAGCAGAGGCATATACGGTCTTCCCACAGGCGAGAAGGAGCTTCAGACAAGATCAAAACACTGGCTGACCAGTTCCATGGCTTTAGTCCAAAGAAATGCTGTGAAGTGGCGTTTGAATTAGCAGACAGAAACAACAATCCCGTACAAAACAACTCAGGTTTAAATTTGAAAAAGTCAATGGGTCAATTTACCTCTTTGTGATGGATGAATTATTATCATTTTGATTGGCAGAAGACATCATGACATAAAGGCTGTTGTTGTTGATGTCATTTGACTTCATTGTAGATTTTCCTTGCCTCATCTCATGTTGTTTTTCCTCTGCTACTGATTAGTCTCTGGTAAACCTTAAGCAGATATGTGTGTTAGGAGTAAGTTATATTTCATTTAAATACTTACCTGCAAAAGATCTTAAGTATAGGTGAACGTTTGAAAACATTGGGAATGCTAATTGAGCTAGCTTGCCAATGGCAATATTATGGCTACTGAACTGTATGTAATGTATTACATACAGCAACGTAAATTATGCAGTGGTTTTGGAAAAAGTATTCAATTAATGTCATTCCAATCTGTTAAATAAAGATCAAGAGCTGCAGCATTCATTGAACTGGCAGTTCAGATGTGAATTGAACCACAGACTGTACCTGGAAAAACTCTAAATTGGGACAGTCTGAGCTGCAGTGTGAATAAGTTAAAAGGTTTGCTCCTTTAGAGCGACTTGTACCTCTGGTGGCCAAGGATCAGCTCCCAGCACACTTTCCTACATCTATCGGTCCTTGTCTCATCCTTCCCAGAGCCATTAAATAAGAGAGTTTATGACACTGATTGATCTCGCCGCCACGCGATCACGTGGTTCATGTACACTGTCATAGTTCCAAACAATCCCTGCGCAGTCAGGTCTCCTATGGGACAGGCAGCAGCTAATACTGTATTACATGCTAAATATTAAAATATGAAACCATTGCTGTTCACTCTCAAACTGCATTTACTATATAGAAGCTATGTAAATTTGGTATGGAGAGTGGCGGAGTGACAACTTCATCAGTTATTTATATCGTTTTTAATTTGGATTGAAAGAGTTTGTTCATGTTAGCATACAATGTTAGCACACGTTACATAACGCAAGGTATGGTCACATACAACAAGTGCTTGTAAGTCTTAATTAAATAATAAATGAGCAAGTTTGGTCAATAGTGCAAAATATACAAGGCAACCAACTGCATTCAAGAAAACACTTGTCAGGTGTTACAGCCCGGCCGATGAGACTGCAACATAAAAGGGAGGCTGACACAAATGTAGGTTTTCAATAAATAAAGTAATTTATTAAATGGTTTCAATGTTGACAATGTAATAAGAAATGACCAAGACAAAATGGTGGTGTGTGTGCATTGTAAGTGTGTGTAAAGATGTGTGCATGTGTGAAATACAACAACAACAACAAAAACAGAAGGCCAGGGAGACTCCTGCCAACTTCTATTGGTATTTATAAGAAAACAAAAGTATATCAAAAGCAACAATATAACACAATCGATAATATTGGTCTTCCTGGTCTTGTAATGAACTCTGGCCTCTCACCTAATCAAATTCAGGGTGACATTAGTGGATAAGAAGAGGTTGTCACCCACTCTATGTGGTCTGCACTATTGTCTGAGGTCTGACAGCAATGGCTGCATCTAACATTTTATAGATGAATTATCCTACCATGGTGGGCTGTGCGGCATTTGGATGCACCAATCGGTCCGAGAAGGGAATGCGGATGTATGGCTTCCCAAAGGAAACAGACAGAAGAAGAAAATGGTTAGCAATGGTCAGCAGGAGCAACTTCGAAGTCACAAAGGATTCCAACAACAGAAAACTGTGTCAAATAAGTTATGTTTACACAGGTGAAATTGACAAGTTCCTTGTCCCAGGGTTATATGCTTTTAAATGTAGAGCACAATGAAATTGTAATTGACCATGATGGGGTACGTCTGGAATATGTGTGGAAACTGACTTTGCAGACCTCTCTGCAGGCACATTTCGAGGAGGATCAATTCCTTACCACATGAAAAGGGCAACTGAGGTTAAATGCTGATGCTGCTCCCAGCATATTTGTACATTGCCTTAGGCGTAAGAGGAGGAAGCCCCCTTCACTGAGAATCCCGCCAGCATTGGTAATGGTTACTGCAATGACCAGTGACCACACCTATTGTGCGGCAACAAACTTCGGTATGATACATATGAACATATAATAATACTTACTAGGCTAATATATTTCCCATTTCATGTCTAGACTACACTCCTGCCATGTAACAACAACAGCAACAACGCCTTATTCTTATTACAGAGATTGAGGGAGAAATTCAGGAAAGACAGGGCAGTTATGAGGTGACTGAGAGGGACATGCCAGGAGATAGTGAGCATGTAGTCAGTGAACCAGAAGTCAGTGAACCAGGAGCCAGCCAGCCAGGTTCAGGTGTACCAGGAGCCAGTCAGCCAGGTCCCAGTCAGCCAGGAGCCAGTCAGCCAGGAGCCAGTCAGCCAGGTCCCAGTCAGTCAGGTCCCAGTCAGCCAGGAGCCAGTCAGCCAGGAGCCAGTCAAGAAGATCTGAGGGAAGAACTGAGACGTGAAAAAGCAATGAGAAGAAGAGCAGAGAGAGCACTGAAACAGCATAAAATAATAAATGCAGCATTAAGGTAGAAAAACATTTAAATTTTTCAATTTTTACCAAAGATCAAATTAGAACAACTGAACTAAAGAAAAAAAGAGGGATATGCTGGGGAAATGCCTGGACATCTCTCCACCAGCCTCTCCATCGCTCCACTGGACTCTCCATCACTCCACCAGCCGGTCATCAATCCACCAGCCCCACTAACCAGCCTGCCATGGCTCAACCAGTCGGTCTTCGCAACACTGGCATGGTTATCTACCCACCAGCCTCTCCATCTTCCACCAGCCTGGTCATCGCTCCACCAGACTCTCCATAGCTCCTACAGAAATAGTAAAGTGCTACCACATATTTTACAGAGATTATACAAGCAGAAATTGTGTCAGTGTCCAACTGTATCTTCAAACATCTCCAACTATTTAAGTGGCATTGTCATACATTTTCGATGCTACAGATATATAGAGATATAATTGTTTATCACTTTAGTGCTTCTCAAAACATCTTGCCAAAGGACTGTAGTTGGAATTTAGCCAGCTGACTAACACTGGCTCATTTACAGAAATGTCAATTAATGCGTTGTCCCTATAAATAAATAAAGTAACTTAAACATTAATGAAAAATTATGACAATTACATACCTTGTTGCTTTTTGGATCCTCTGAACACATGCAAATAGTCTTAGGAGGTAACGTTAGTTCTCTGCCAACACACATGGAGCTGGACAAAGGGTTGCTTTTAAAAGCATTCAAATTTAAAAGTAAAAAAAAAAATTTGAAAAAGAATTTGAATAAACCACTGGTCATCAAAGTTAGCATCCCATGCTTTCACATGTCAGCTCTTCAACAGAAACATATGTGAAGTAAGTAGGAAATGTTCTTGTATTCGAAGTCCAGGAGTAGATTTAAAAGAAAACAAAGTGAAGCTCCTCATATAAGTTTTAAAAGGAGTATTTAATAAAAGGATGTAGCAGTACTTTGTTTTTATTGATCATCCACATTAATGCTGCTGATCTTATCACCTGTCATTGATGCACTGCCTAGAAAAACGATGTGTGTAACGTTAATTCCTGAATTATAACCATGCTAGATACAAGCTAGTTGAGCTAGCTACCATTCATTGTAATCAGGATGTACTAATACGGTCAAAAGGAAATGTTGCTGACTTTAACAATAAATTAAACTTTAACAATAAATAATAACCAAACTCTTTGCCAATGAACACCACTAACTGCAATTCATTTGAGGTAAATGTTCTGATATCTGGTTATGGTAACGTTAGCTAGCGAAGTGTTGTTTATGTTAGCTAACGTTAAGATTAAGATTACTAATTGGGGCCTCATAGCCCCACATTATGTTCCAAAGAGCTGGAACTATAAATATATGTGGATTAATGTCTCAAAATTACAGATCCATATTCATTGGATCTATAAAGATTTCCGGACCCAGTGCTCCACACCTCACCTACATGAAATATTGTGTGCAAGTACAATAGGCACTCCTACATTCAGCCTGTCTACAGCGTTAGATTTAATGTGTTCTGGTCATAAACACTAACCTCATAATGTTCCACAAAAAAAATGCCCTTTGAAAAGCAACCAACAAATGAACAGGCAGAAATGTATTTCACAGAATGTGTTATTGTTCAAAAAATAATGTATGATTTTGGACGAAATGTTCTCAGAGAGAAGTATATTAATAACAGACCTGTATATTTTGTAACCTTAAACCATGCAAGCTAATACACATGATGTACTGAATGCCTTGAGTCTCCAAGTCCCCTTGGTGCCACTCTAATTGATTAGATTCAGCTCACTTATACCACTTTATTTATAATAGTGCATGTGTGGGGAGTGCTGCATGCATTGAGTATCTTTGGCAACATTAATATGCCTCCCACACCAGTGAAAAGAGCATAATGTGTGATGTCTCTGCTAAATGCACAAAGAAAATGACATATGAAAAGATTACCCTACGTGAGGTAATTGGCAATGCAATAAAGCTCTAACAATGTGGATCTTTTCCAATCATCTTGTGATGGAACATCCACAGATTAACAGTGTT
The DNA here is from genome assembly GCF_036324505.1 of Eleginops maclovinus. Lineage (NCBI taxonomy): Eukaryota > Metazoa > Chordata > Actinopteri > Perciformes > Eleginopidae > Eleginops > Eleginops maclovinus. The sequence goes on from NC_086371.1 coordinate 27,420,788, forward strand.
TTAGTGTAGTTTAGATGAACTGAATGTTATCAGCCAATTCAATGGACGTAATAAGTTGTTATGGTAAAAGTTCTGGTAAGCCCAAACGTGTAGTGCGGTTGAACTGGGAACGTCTGGAGGAATTCCAAGTCCAGGAGGCCTTCAACTCACACCTACGGAGGAGCTTTTCAGGCATCCCTGAAAAGTGCAGTGATTTACTGTATGTATCAGCAGAGATGGGTGCTCAGTAATGTCCTGTTTCTGTATGTCTCTATGCATGGTGCAGCGCATACACAGCCATGGACTGAGAGCCCTCGGGCCGAGCCGGCCTGCTCAACCGTGGAATTTCTCAGTTTTTGGAGGTGTTCTAATTCAACTAGCTTTGTTCTCCTCGGGGACCGGCTACGTTTGGATCTCTCCCCCCTTCTCATGAAAACAGTGCAGCGTTGACTTGGACCGCTCTGTCTGTTCCACACAATTGTTTTGTGATGGTGGGATGTCTGGCCTTACATTTCCTTTTTGATTAGTGTTCAGAGGCAGGGCCCTGTTGGCAGGGCCTCCATTGCCGAAGCTGCGGCGGGGAGCTGTGGTCTCAAGGTCTTAGGTGCCTCAAGGGGGGGTAACCCTTGAACTTCCTGGTGGACACCGGTGGTCAGGGAAGCCGTCCGACACCTCAGGAGGGGGAAGCAGGGAACCATCCAAGCTGTGTACAGTAAGAATGGGACGCTGTTGACCTCAACTGATAGTGTGTTAGGGCGGTGGAAGGAACACTTTGAGGAACTCCTGAATCCGACAACTCCGCCCTCTATGTTAGAGGCGGAGCTGGAGTATGAAGGGGGATCAACTCAAAGCTCACGGGGGGAAGTCACTGAGGTAGTTAAACAGCTCCACAGTGGCAAAGCCCCGGGGGTGGATGAGATCCGCCCAGAAATGCGGAAGGCTCTGGGTGTTGAGGGACAGTCATGGTTGACACGTCTCATCAACATTGCGTAGAAGTCGGGAACAGTACCGAAGGAGACCGGGGTGGTGGTTTCCCTTTTAAAAAAAGGAGGATCAGAGGGTGTGTGCCAATTACAGAGGCACCACATTACTCAGCCTCCCCGGGAAAGTTTACTCTAAGGTGGAACGACGGACCAGTTTTTTAAGAATTGCACTACTGCTTTTTGCAGATGATGTGTTCCTAATGGCTTCATCGGTCTGTGACCTTCAGCACTCACTGGATCGATTTGCAGCCGATTGTGAAGCGGCTGGGATGAGGATCAGCACCTCCAAATCTGAGGCCATGGTTCTCAGCAGAAAATCGATGGAATGTCCACTCCAGGTAGGGAATGAAGCCTTACCCCAAGTGAAGGAGTTCAAGTATCTCGGGGTCTTGTTCTCGAGTGAGGGAACAATGGAGCGTGAGATGGGCCGGAGATCCGGGGGAATGGGAGTGGTACTGCAGTCGCTTTACCGCACCGTTGTGACGAAAAGTGAGTTGAGCCAGAAGGCAAAGCTCTCTGTCTACCGGGCCATCTTCATTCCTACCCTCACCTATGGTCATGAAGGATTGGTCATGACCGAAAGAACCAGATCGCGGATACAAGCGGCCGAAATGGGATTTATCCGCAGGGTGGCTGGCATGTCCCTTAGGGATAAGGTGAGAAGTTCAGTCATCCGGGAGGAACTCTGAGTAGAACCGCTGCTCCTTCGCGTTGAAAGGAGCCAGTTGAGGTGGTTCGGGCACCTAGTGAGGATGCCACCTGGGCGCCTCCCTAGGGAGATGTTCCAGGCACGTCCAGCTGGGAAGAGACCGAGGGGTAGACCTAGGACCAGGTGGAGGGATTATATCTCTTCACTGGCCTGGGAGCGCCTTGGAATCCCCCAGTCAGAGCTGGTTGACCCTGACGGAAAAGCAGGTCATAAGTATCATAGATGTAATATATATAGTCTACTTTCTAATTGGCTCAAGTAGGCCCTTGTTATTTGAATGATTGACATTGCAGTTAGATTTAATTGTTAGGCTACAATCTTAAATGCCCAAAATCAGTATAACTTGAGCAAACAATTCAATTATGGTCACATATACAAACAACAAATTCTGTGCAAGGTTAGGTTCAAAGCCATACGAAACATATTAAGCTCAAGTAAGTAACTTAACCAACGTAACAAACTCCTATTATACCAAACCATGATGTGTTCCTAAAACTAACCAAGTAGTTTCAAATAAATTTCCTGACACAACTCACATGTTCTAGCTGCAAATATTTAACAACTTGTGGATATGTGCTGTCTGCCCCGTCATTTAATGGGCTTATTTAATTTGGGAGTAAAATTAGTAATGGGACGCTTTGATTTTGAAGTATACTTCAAAATCATACTTTTAGCAATTCATATGCAGTGCTGCTTTTTCTCTATTAACTTGTTAACAAGATAACCAGTCCTCATAGAAAGTTCTTACAAAATTTCAGGATGTTATGAAAATCGAGGAACATGGTGTTGCGTAATTTGGAATTTGGAGACAGGAGCCTATGATTTTGGGAGTTTACTTGCATCAGACATTAAACACAATCTCTTTATTTACTCAAAAAAATATTACATAACCTTCCATCATTCATTTACTGACTCTGAATCTGTTCTTTGGACAGTTGGGTCGTCATGGTCTGGTGTCACCATGTTTTTGCAGATCTTGGAAATCCAGCAGTGTTTGAGTGAAGTCTTCATGAGACCTGCAATAAGCATTTTTACAAAACACCAATCAATACGAGATATAGACATACAGTACATTCATATTAAAAGTAGTCTGTGTAATGACCCCCATAGGAGGACCCTCAACCATAGCGGGATACAAACGGAAAACTTTATCAACTCTGTCAAAAAGGATCTTTTTAAAACTCAAGACAATGCATACAAGGACCAATGATGACCACTAAAAACAATACTTAGCAATAGTGGATTAACAAGGGAGTAATCCTGCCTTGTCTCTCATTTTGGATTGTATTGATTTTAAATGGAATATTTTGTGATTTTTGTATACTTTTCAGTATTTCTCCCCTCTTTGAAGGTCCCTGAGAAGATTTCCAACCATCCAATTTACTTTCAACATACTCTATCCCATAGCAAATTTTATGAATGCATGTGTTCCTGACATTTCCAAGGAGATATCCATACAGGTCCTAGATGCGCTGTATATGGCCCTGGATAAGGGCTACAATCAATATATTATGGGTTAAGGGCTGCATCTAAGGGATTCGTTTTATGAGCTTGTTGATTATTTTTTAATGGTTATTTATTTTTAAAAATACCCATTATTATTTGCCAGAACCCAAGGTGACTTATCATACCTACAGTATAGCGCAGAAGGTTGTTTGGTTTACAATGGTATACAAATAAGGAAAGCAGAGAAAAAATCGAATCTGCTTTTATCTCTCCCTCTCTATCTGTACTGCAAATCTATCTGACAGGGACGTCATGGGTGTGTGCAAGGATAATGATAATTATATGAAAGTTATGTGTCCTTTTGTGCTATGTACTTGATTGTATTATGGTTTCACCTAAGCCCAAGCGGCCAACTCTGTCTGAAAAGTGAAGCAAATGTGAAAATACCTGCATTTTCTCTAATATCCAGCAGGGGGGGATTCCACTGGCTGCAAACAAAGTCCCATTTTGTAGAAGTCTATTACAAAATGACTCTCCTTCTCACTTGATTTTTCTTTTTAAGTTATTTTTTTGGAGGCTGTTTGCCTTTAATCGGATAGGACAGTGGAGAGTGACAGGAAAGTGGGAGGGAGAGTCGGGGTGGGATCCAGAAAGGACCACGGGTCGGGAATCGAACCTGGGTCGCCGGTGTGCAGTGCAGGTGCCCCAGCCAGTTGCACTATGGCTGGGGCCATCACTTGATTTGTCTAACTAGTATGTTATTAGCATGACATTGTGTTAATGACAGCCCCATTTGGAAAACAATATATGATAAAGAAGGCAATGCTTTATTTATGGGGCTACCTTTTGATTGACAGGACGCTTCTTCACTGTGTCGTCTGTACGTTTTTTTGTCTTACAACTTTAAACCTTTCAAAGTGTATTTTCAGCTCATAAAAGTGATCTGCTAAATGTTGGTTACCTACAAATGTATTGTTCAGTGTGGTTGAACTACGGTCCACACTGTTTGGTCAATTGCAAATAAAGAAGATGGCTTAGTTCCTAACAAATGGGTATCATCATAGTTGTTACGTCCACCTATGAACTGTGTCAAATTGCACCATCTTAAGTATACCATAGTACAGTGTTTAATATCTTATACATCAAAGAACTTTGTCGGTTCGAAAGTGATTGTGAGAACAGATTGTTGAACCCTCATGTTGGAAACAATGAAACAAAATAAAGAAAATGATATACAGTAATTCTTTAACATAGGCTGTGTTCAGTACAAAAATGTGTTCAGTTCTGCCTCTGTTGTTTTTTCAAATACTTATTTGAAAAAACAACAGAGGCAGAACTGAACACATTTTTGAGTCGTATAACAACATTGAAATGAGATTCATGGTGGTTCTGAGACTTCTTGGAAAATGTTTAACATTATAGAGAGTGACAAACTGAGCCAGAATCAAACAGAGAGAGGGAGATATTTTTTTGTATCCCATTTGAAGTCTAATAAATCCTACCACCTACACACTGGCCACGGTAACTATCTACTCCGAGGACACTGTGCCCCGTAACACTACACTCTAATCTCCAACCCACACATCTTATAACAGTGCCGGAAAATCATCTGCACTACTTCTTCCTTTCCTGTGTTGTGTTTGTCTCTTGTCTTCATCTTTCTCCCAATTTGTTTGTCAGACAGTTAACGTCCTTATTCTGTCCGAACTCTGTTTTATCTTAATCACTGTCCCCGTAATTTCCTTTTCCGAGCAATTAGCTTTACTCATACACATTACAAAGGCAGAAGCTAATCTAATGCTCACTAATAATATGTGAACTGTTGTAAGTGCTTTACAAAAAGTGAAGCATCTGATCCACTAGTCAGAAGAGAGGAACACTCTAAGGGCGTCACTTTGAGTTAAAATAAGTGGTGGGACATAGGGGGTCAGAATATTTTTAAATGGTCTTCAACAATTACAATTAAGGCAACATAAAGTGCACCCATCTCAGTTTGAGATCAGAATAGATACCAAGAAAAAAAAGTTACCAGCGTGGTGTTTGGTCATTTCATAATGAGTCAAATAGGGGGGACTTTCCTTTAATCAATGGCAATGCCCAATTCTCCCTGCATACTTGTTTAAATTATACTTTCAAAAAGAAGTGGAGACAAATCCACCATTTTAAAAACTGGTGGGGACATGTTTAAAGTGTAAATGGCCTTTATGAGTTGGTTCTGTCCCTTTATTACTCACTTTCATCATTGAAAACCACATTATGGCATTATATTTATAAGGTATGGTGATTTCTTTGATTGGCCTTGCAACTCTTTGAAGGAATACAGACACATTAACTAACAGCAGCTAGTTCAAATAACATGCAGAGATCCAGCTGTCTATAATGAGAGCACATAGTAAAGGATTCACTGGCATATATCTAAGCACGTAGAAATCCTTTTATGTTATGGCTTTTAGTTGACTAATTCTGTTAGATTGCACCCCTGACTCAGCCTGCAACATTAAACTCTGCAAATGTACACTGTGCAAGTTTTCTGCATCCAAATGAGGTAAAGTAGAAACAGCCCCGCTGTCATTGTTGGTCAATTACATCTCTAAGCTCCCAGGAATCTGACTACGGATGATTTATCTGCACTGTGCATATTAAAGAAGTTAGGCTATTATTTGCCTCGTGCCACGCTTTAAAGCAAGAGAACTTGTAATCTTTAATGTAATATGTGTGGGTTTTTGTGTGAGTGTTAAATGTGTGTGCGTCTTTCTATATGTAAAATCAAACATATCTCCTCTTGCTCTATTAAGCCCATGATTAGCCCCTTTGACAGACAGGAGCAAGCTTAGTGTTCACGCTGCTCGCCTTGATCACACGGATGCATAAAAGTACATATAAAAGTGTGAAGTCGTGCATACACATGAAGACACTTGCATACTAATACAGAGATGCGTATTAACACAATGATATTCATGTATTCACGCAGTTGGACCCAAAACGAACTGCAACTGTAAGAGTGTGCGTTTGCATTTATGCTGTTTCTTTGTATTTGAGCATATGACTAATGTCTGTGGTAATGAGGTTGGACTTTCTTACAAGTGGGATCTGTCACCTAAAAAAAAAAAAGATAAAAAATCCCCCTCATCAAAGAGCGGGGGATTAGAAGAGGTAAAAATAGCCCGTATGGAGAGAGACGGATAAGACTTTTTTAGCTTTGGGCTGATAGAAAATCTGGCCCCTTCACTTTTATTCTCCCTTTATCCCACACTCATTTCTCTCGAAGCTTTAAGCATTTTGTCCTTAAGCTACAAGAACTTTCTAGTCCAATTTGTGTTTTATTACTGGATTTGGAATCAGTCTACTAATACACAGAATCAGTCAAATTTAGCATCATAGCCTTATTATTTTGCAAAATGGGATGGTTCATACAGGTCTCAAAGACAGTCCTCTTCTTTTATTTAAGCCTCATTACCCTTACAGTAAATACACTCACATATTTTGGAGTATTCTAGATATGTAAATGTATTGAAAAACGTCATTTGGATATAAACAGAAACAATGTCATGATTTCCGTAAAACCAGTTCTTAAATACCCATACTTGTTATAACTTTTAATCTAGCTTTTACCAGCTTTGATGCTCTTATCCAAAGCCACTCACATACACTCTAATACCGCAGACGAGCCTACAGGTGCCTAAGGGTTAAGTATCTTCACCAAGGACACTTTGACATGTTGACTCCGGGGGCTGGGATCGTACCGCTAACCCCCTGATTGGCAGATCAGTGCATTTGATTCTGATGCACAGACGCACCCTCAAGCATTTGTTTGTGAGCCAACAGCTTTCAACTTACTCCAATGTTAAGTCATTTGCGTCATCAGTAGACGCTCAGAGTAACAGATAATACTGCAGATAGCTGTAACAATCTTTCAAAAGTGGATATAAGGACAAGCTAAATGTCCATGTTCACCTCTTTAGGGTCATTTAAAAAAACTAAAAACGTCAACAACACTTTTCCAAGATGGCTGCCATTTCCATTTGAGGAAACAATATTTTGACAAAATTTTAACCTGTGGATGCATTTTTGTGATTTTGATATTGAAAGACAGCAAGTGTATGTTGTTGACTATGGTGAAGTCAAATTTACTATTAAGATTAGACCATTTTTACATTTTAAACACAAAGTGTAAAAATGTATAACTCAAACACTGGATAATTGCAAAAAATCCTTTATTAATAATAATTACATTTTATTCAACAGCAGAGTGAGTCAACGTAGGATGGTTGAGTCAAACAAACAAAGGACTGTTACCAAGGACACCGTTGTTTGTGTCTTATGTTAAAAATAAGTCAACTATTAATTATCTTGGTGTGTGTATCACAAAGTCCCATTCTCAACTCTTGAGGGCCCATTTTACACCACTTCTGGACCGTACCCAGCAGGATCTCACTCGCTGGTCCACCATGAATGTCCAATGAATGTCCTCCCCAAATTTTTATTTTTGTTTCAATGCGTCCCATATTTTCTTACAAAAGCATTCTTTACAAAACTTGACAGTCTCATCTCATCCTTTATTTGGAATAATAAAACACCTAGGATCAGGAAGTTGTTCCTGCAAAGACCTAAAATACATGGTGGGATGGCTCTACCTAACTTTCAAATCTACTATTGGGCTGCCAATATTAGGAGCTTGTTGTGTTGGCGATGGGATATGTCCTGCCTGGATCTCCCAGGCTGGTTGCAAATAGAATCTAGTTCCTGTTGTCCCATCTCACTTTCTGCTCTATTGTGTTCCTCTATTCCCTTACATTTTCCCCAGACCTGCCAGAATCCAGTGGTGCGTCACTCCTTAAAAATCTGGTCTCAGTTCCGAAAACATTATGGGTTAGTCTCCATGTCAGTTCATTCTCCCATCAAAGCCAATCACTTATTCTCTGCCTCTCTTTTGGATAATACATTTACTCAGTGGCTTAAAATGGATTGTCGAGTATAAAGATGTTTTACAAGGATGGCATCTTCATGTCATTTGATCAGGTCAGACAGGGATTTCCTTTGCCAGATCATATTTTTTTCAGATACCTACAAGTCAGGCATTTTGTACGGAATTACTTTACTCAATTTCCTTCACTACCACCAAAATCACCGCTTGATTTGATCCTTGAAACCCCGTCTGAGGTGAAGGGGACGATATCAAGGCTATACACAAATATATTTGAAATGGAAGGTTCTTCCCTTTCCATCATAAAAGAAAACTGGGAAAAGGGTATGAATACAAATATATCTGAGGATCACTGGGATAGCATAATTCAAAGAATTCACTATTCCTCCATTTGTGCGAGACATAGCCTTATTCAGTTTGAAATTGTACATAGGCTTCATATGTCCAAGGTTCAACTATCCAAAATCTTTTCTTTTTTGTGTGATAGGTGTAAGCAAGCACCTGCCACTCTTTATCATACATTCTGGTCATGCTCTAGCTTAACAGCGTTTTGGTCCTCAATATTCGGGGTATATTCAGCAATTTGAGGTTTCGCTATTCATCCTTGTCCTTTTATTGGAATTGTTGGTGTACCAATGGAGGATCTTCCTCTATGAAAGCCACAGTTAAATGGTATGGCCTACTCCTCCCTCCTAGCGAGGCGGCTCATTCTTTTACACTGGAAAAGTGACCGCCCGCCTTCATTTGGGAGATGGATCTGTGATGTTATGTTTTTCCTTAAGATTGAACAACTGAGATACACACTGAATGGATCAATGGGGAAATTTGATGTAGCATGGCGTCCATTTATTTCTTATGTAGAACAGCTGACGGTGCCACTTGGCTCTGACTGAGATGTGAAGTAATTGAGTAATCACTGTGGATGTTTTTTTAAATGTTGTATTTATTTATTAATTCATTAATATATTTTATATACTTTTTTTTGTGTGTGTTTGTGTTGTTGTGTGATTGTTTGTATCTATATTTGATAATTTGCTGTTATTTCTGTCTCGATTTCTTATGTGTTGTCTCAAGGGCTTGTTTATGTCTATGTTTAAAACCTAAATAAAAATACATTGACTAAAAAAATATTAATAACTCGACTATATTAACCTTACTTTTGTTACAAAACTAAGGCACCTAACTAGAAGCAGTTCCCAAAACAAACAGACTAATTTTAAGTTACAAAATGTTTATCCTTAACCACAATCTTTTCCTGAATTGTGTCAGGAGATACTCTTCTCCCCAGGATTTTTTCAAGATGTCAAAATGTCCATAAATATGCATGGAGTACTGTCTGCAGTACAGGATAGAGCTTGACTGATGTTCCACAGGTGTTATTTTTACTGGATGATCTGACAATGAACAGAGGAGCACCTCAACAGTGAATACTAATTACTTTTTGTCCTGCACTGGTATCTGCACACATGTAAATATATTTAACAATTGAGACTCACATATGTTTTTATGTTCATTTAATTCATTTCTTGTTTTAACAGTTGTTTACCTGTATATAACTTTAATTTTATATTTAACTTTATTATCCTTGTGTTAATCTGTACTGCCCTGTTTTCGCTCACACTCTGTTGCTGCTTAAACTCCTGCATTTCCCCACAGGTATTAATAAAGTTCCATCTTATCTTATTTTATCCTATCTTAATGTTTCCAAGAGTTTTTAAGCATTGAATAGTCAATATATTTTTTTCATTTTTCCTCACAGACACTTGTTTTTTTCCACTTTATAAACCCCCTATAAATATCCATATGGACCTTTAAAAGTGTACTCTGTACTTGTTTTCTTTATACAGCTTTGTTTGCAGCTAAATGTAATGTATAAATATATGTATGAGTAATATAAATGGCATTGGGAAAAACATTTAACATATTGTGAATAATTTACAAGAACTCCAAAACAGTAAAAGGCCTCACCCACTTTCAGTAGAAATCCCAATACAGATTTGTGTTACACAGACTCCTATTGTTATACAAGTGATTATCCAAGAGGAGAGCCATTATTCCATAGTCACGTCTTGTACAATAGGAGATTAAGAAAAGCAAACCAATCAACAAAAATGTACATTTAGTAAACAGTTGAAAGATAATTATGCAGCATCCAGCAGTAAAAACACCCTAGTACTGAGAAATGCCAAAAGAAACAGTGATGTATCAATCTTTCTGAGTTCCTTATTGTTTTTACAATCTATGCGACATAGGTACTTCAAAAATGGTGAATAGTCTATTGGTCTTATACTACTTACATCCTCTCTTTTAAATGGCTAAATCTCTCTATTCAAGGATTAATATGACCCCATGTGTGAGGTCTAGTATTCCTTCTGGACTGAAGAAAAAATGTTGAAAGAAAAAGGCACTTTAGTAAGGAACCAAAAATGTTGCTTTAAGTTTTAAGCTTCACAACTTAGGCCTCATATCCCAGATAACTTGAGGGGGAGTTGAACAAGAGGTAACTCTTTCCTCTGTTCTATGAGTGGGTAAATATGCAGATAGGGACAGATAGGAAGTGATTGTGAAAATTGAATTCCTGTGCTGGAAGATTTTGGTCTCCTCCTGAATAGGGGAGGCGTGACACATCTGTTGGACTTGCACTGATACGGCGCCTGGCTTTTCTAGGTCTGGCAGACATGACAAATGAAGGACGATGTGGAGGGTCAGGACATTGAAATTACACATGCAATTTATTTTGAGTGTAAACAACAATGGTCACAGTGGAAATACTAAGGTTTTCCATAACGTTTTATTATTGTTTTGCTTTTTAACTATCTTGAACCTTTTTTTTAAGGTGAGAAGGAACAAAGAGAAGGCATTTGGATAAGAATAATACATGTTATTAATAGCGCTTTTCTACAAACTCTAAGACATTTTTCCGGAGTAAAAATTCATAAAAACATAGTTAAAATAAAATACTTAAAATATATAAAACACAAAGTTAATTACGCATTAAAAGCAGTTCTGAAAAGGTGAGTTTTGATCAGTGATTTGAACATGGGGGAATTTGGGAAGTGAGGAATGAGTTCCAGAGTGAGGGGGCAGCGATTGAGAAGGTTCTGTCCCCCCAGTTTCGGAGCTTGGTTCCATGAGGAAGTGACAGGAAGTTGGCGTCTGAGGAGTGGAGGCTGCGTGAAGGAGTGTGCTGGTGGTGTATGTTAGTTCCGTACCAAAATCCACCAACTTGGAATAACAGAATGGCATGCTTCTGAAATTCAGAAAAAAATGCAGGGTACAGTTTTTGGACGATTGGATTGTTGGTTTGTGAGAACATTCATTGTTATAAATACTGAAAGACTGACTGAAGCAAAGCTAATACAATGGCATCCTGCAATGTTGTAGGTTGAATGTACTTAACAAATCCATATCATTCAGTGGCGTTTGCTCCTGGGGCCATGGAAATCAAGGGTTTTCACAGACCCTATTTATAATTTTAATATAAAACACTTTGTTGAGTTTGGATAATTATTCAGAGCTGTGTGTTGCTGCCATCCCTCCCGTATTGTCAGTGAGTTTTCAAAAAGTGCGAAGTTACTTTCACTGTCCTTTGTTGACACAGCAGTATTGATGTCATCAAAGTTCCTCAAAACCCATTATCTGACCTTGGGTTTAATTTGTTAAAATTTACATTTAGTTTGGTTTGGAAGAAAATCAACTTCCTGGTCTAGACTTTCATTCTTGCATTGGATAAATGAATCTACTGTGTACTTTGTGTGTGTGTGTGTGTGTGTGTGTGTGTGTGTGTGTGTGTGTGTGTGTGTGTGTGTGTGTGTGTGTGTGTGTGTGTGTGTGTGTGTGTGTGTGTGTGTGTGTGTGTGTGTGTGTGTGTCTGGCTGTGTGTGTGTGTGGCTGTGTGTGTGTGGCTGTGTGTGAGTGTCTTTTTATACCAGGAGCATCTTGAGGTTGCATTTTATTTCTTTTTACTTTGAATAAGTTTTCTCTTAAATGATTGAATATTAATCATCCATGGGTATTATTTCCCAAAGCCTGCAAAATAGTGAGTTTGAGATATTTATTTAAAGGAAAAGCTGACGTAATAATAAAAAATAAAGGGTATGTGCTCCACAACAAAATGGACTCAATATAAATGACATGAAACAGGATGGATACAGGTAGCTGAACTGTTAATGTTAGGGAAATGCATCTGACTATCTGATGACAGGAAGACATTTGACTAATATTTGCATTTCATTTGGTTTGGTAGCTACAATATGTTCTCTCATTCTAATGGCTGACAAGATACTCCGAGACAAAACATTTCTTATTTATTCTGCCCTTCCATCTGTTCCACTGATGTTGGTTTCGGAAACGGGGGCGTTGATGTCGTTGCCTAAGTCTTAAAGGAAAGAACTGTAACTAAACTTTAACAGAAAAGATAGTCTGTCTCTGCCAATGTCGGATGTGAGTGGGCGGAGCTCATCGTAAGGGAAAGCGTTGTCAAGGTAACTGTTGTGGGCATGGTAAAACATGGATTTGATGCGCTGTCAGCTAAATGATGTAGAGAGGATACTGGTTACTGAATTTGAAGTCTGACATTATCTGTTTTCTAGTTTGTTCAGTAAAAACTTTATAGACAGAAATATTTAAACCTGCAGTTTCGTTTGATTTTGTTTTAAAACGACTTTATACACTGCTGGGCAGCCTGACATATAATAACATATTATTATTTATAAGTTGTTTCATAGTAATAGCTTAAATATGCAAAGTAAAATGTAGCTACTGTGTACAATACATAGCTCACAAAGACACTACCATTTTCATGTCAACCTTCCAGCGAGTAACTGAAGATAGATATGGAAGGGCTACTATAAAACCATTCCATGGGCTAGCTATAAATGATCCCAAATAAAATGCATTGTATACAATGCTCTGAGTGCTAAACTGGAACCACTAAAAAAGGGGAAAAGGTGGGGAAATGGGCGGGGCTACATAAGCTGAATATGATTACTATCTTCTTATATTCAAACAAGAATGATGTCATTCTGATACAACCCATTTATGAGCAACACTATCAGCTATAACAGCAGTTGTGCTCTGAAGCCAGACATTGAAACAATCAGAGGAAACTAAGATGGACGTAGTTCTACTGCTTATCATGGCTGCTGCAGGCAAGTGTTTCAAATGATGAGATATCCTTTTTTGTTTGTATATTGATTATTTTCAATTAATCTGAGGCACGTGAGAAGATTAGAGGATTCGCATTTTATTGTAGGCTGTACATTTGTCCCAATGTATTTTAAGGTGATTTCTTCAAAAATAACCAAATGAATTGCAGTTAAAAGTAAAGAGTACACTTTGACATGTTTTAAAGTGGAAGTGAAAATCTATAATGACAATTACACAACATATCACACTAAAATGACATTTTAAAGAGTCAGATTGTAGCCTAAATAAATGTGTATCTGTTTGTCTACAGGGCTGAGTTCTGTCTCGTCACTTGGTGAAAATCATTACTATGTTGTTCATGAACTGAAGAACTTGAATGAGGCACGAATTTACTGCAGAGAGAAATACACAGACCTGGCCACTGTGCACAGCGAGGAGGATGTGATGGTCATGAAGGACATGTTTTCATCACAAATAAAAAACGCGACAGTGAGTTTCCATTAATTCATAGCCATTTACTAACTTTTTTGTTGGTGACAGGTTTGAAAGCTTTAAAATCTGAACCTACATATTAGCGTGTAGCTAAACTGTAGTGGTGTAAAAGACCAAAAAATGCATCGATAATGCATTACAGTAGAAGTATCAAGTATTTCAGTATAAAACTCCCTCGTTGTGTTTCATCAGACACTTTTTCAGCTGCAAGAAAGACTGAAAAAGTGGAAAATATTCACAAAAGATGAAGGCTTGAATATACTTAAAAGAAACGTTTTTATAAACTGTTACACAGGACAATGTGGATCAGCTGAAAATATATTTAAAACAGAGTTGAAATGTGCACCTGTCCTGTAAGCTTTTCAAATTGAAACTGGTTGTGAAAGTAAAAAAACTATTTTAAAATCCTGTAATAAAGTTTAAGAGGATTAGACAAAAATCAAGGTTGTGAATGGAAAGTTTATTTAAAAATGTTGACTTGAAGAGGTTCCCGTTAGATCACCAGGTAAAGCGGGCACACTGTCCAAAGGCTGATCTCAGAAAGGCAAAAAAATGCTTATGAGTACATCTGCTTGAACTGCTTTAAAAGTTATATTGATTGTAATTATTTATAATGTAATGAATATTGCTTTCAGTCCTTCTGGATAGGGCTGTACAAGGACCCGGACAGCCAAAGTTGCTCACTGTCAAACATGGACTTCCACAATTTTGCTGAGACAAAGTCAGTTCACGGAGAACCATGCAGAATGAACAGCTCAATTGATGAACTCTTTGCTGCTAGTGGTTGTGAAGAACACTTTAACACAATCTGCTTTGATGTCAGTGGTAAGAGTATTAAGTTAAGATTAATATTATACATAATTGCTTGCAAAACAAAAAGGTGCCAAGGTATTAAACAGGGGAAAAACAATTTGATTCCCACATATAAATCCAGTCCCTGAATGCATTTCATTTCATTTATTCCACACTCCATGGGTGTAATTGTGGGTGCTTTTTCTAAGTAGTGTTATTATGTGGAAGTTGTCCTGCTGAACAAAAGATGTAAGGTATCATAACTGGTGTTTGCTACAGAGCTTATTTTTTGCAATATACCAAATTCCAATAGGAAATCCCATTGCTTTTTTGTCGAGGGACCCCTTCCAATGCTCATTTCTGGGTCTGGCCTAAAAATGTCATCGCTACACCACACCACGCTAAGTTAAAAATACCACATAATATATGTATTTATTTCTTGCATAGTATTAATGTGGGAAAAAAAAAACAAAAAACTGTATGTCTTTTTTTTGTGTAAACATTACTTTTTGTTTTGTCTTATTCGTGTAGAGCCACTTTTGAAGAAACACACCACCACTTACAGAGATCCCTGGAAGTGGTCCGATGGATCTAAGTCCTTCTTTAAGTTCTGGTTAAATGGTGAACCTGGCTCTAGCGAGAATTGTGTGACTGCAGACTTATATGACTCTGGAGGATGGGTGGGCCAGAGCTGTGAGGGCAAGCATCCATTCGTCTGCTACAAACGTAAGTAAAAATCACAAAAGCACACGACAAAGCAAGTGATAAAACTGTCTCCTGATCTAGAAGCAACTGTCATGTTTTAACACAGGTCCTTTCTTTGTGTTTTTCAAAGAGTCTTCTAAGAACATTTTTCTAAAAGTGAGACTGACAAAAAACTCGGGTGCAGATCTGACTGACAAGACTGTGCAGAATGACATTTTACAGAAGGTAAAGCTTGTTTTCAACTTATATTCAAAATCAAGCAGACTTTTGAAATTAACAGAATTATGCAACACATGTACAAATAGAATTTAGAAATCTGAAAAATGATAATATTGTAAATGCCATAACATTTTATGTATAATTTCTCTATTTGAGTGATAATGATGAGGAGTTTTCAGATCAAACACAAGCTAAAGGGCCAGGGATTCGATGAAAACAAACTGACATGGAGGACAAAGGATGGAAAAGTCTTCCGCAAGGAGGATGAGCTTTAGAGTCGGACATTTGATCAGAGAAATTTTACAAACAATGTAAGATTTACCTGAATGCAACGCCAGTGAAATCTTATAACCAATAAAAATGGTGAGCTACAATGTTGTGTCAGAATATCTTCAAATCTGTAATGTAAAAAAACAATTGTATGTGTTATTCTTAGGCTATCTTTTCTGGGAGACTAACTTTTAAATAACTTCCCTTAAATAAGTGAATCAGATTCCAAAAGATAAAGATTTGATGCCTTGTCTTTGTCCCATATGGTCATAAACTTGCAATCTTTTGGGTTTAGACTGTTGGTCCATTAAATCAAGACGTAATGTATCTCCAGTGGCTCAGACTATTATATATATGACTCAGACTATTGGATATATACTGTATTTACATTTTCTGGATTTTATAGATTTGATATAATTACATGACGTCCATGCAATGTCATACATATATCCGAGTTGTATGGACAATATCTACACTGACCTGGTTAGTGTGAAGAAGAGGACAGGGAAGGAAACTGCCCCGGTCATTCCTTACAGAGATCCCTGGAAGTGGTCCGATGGATCTAAGTCCTTCTTTAGGTTCTGGTTAAATGGTGAACCTGGCTCTAGCGAGAATTGTGTGGCTGCAGACTTATATGACTCTGGAGGATGGGTGGGCCAGAGCTGTGAGGACAAGCATCCATTCGTCGCTACAAACGTAAGTAAAAATCACAAAAGCACACGACAAAGCAAGTGATAAAACTGTCTGCTGATCTAGAAGCAACTGTCATGTTTTAACACAGGTCCTTTCTTTGTGTTTTTCAAAGAGTCTTCTAAGAACATTTTTCTAAAAGTGAGACTGACAAAAAACTCGGGTGCAGATCTGACTGACAAGGCTGTGCAGAATGACATTTTACAGAAGGTAAAGCTTGTTTTCTACTTATATTCAAAATCAAGAAGACTTTTGAAATTAACCGAATTATGCAACATATGTACAAATAGAATTTAGAAATCTGAAAAATGATAATATTGTAAATGCCATAACAGTTTATGTATAATTTTTCTATTTGAGTGATAATGATGAGGAGTTTTCAGATCAAACACAAGCTAAAGGGCCAGGGATTCGATGAAAACAAACTGACATGGAGGACAAAGGATGGAAAAGTCTTCCGCAAGGAGGATGAGTTTTAGAGTCGGACATTTGATCAGAGAAATTTTACAAACAATGTAAGATTTACCTGAAGGCAACGCCAGTGAAATCTTATAAACAATAAAAACGGTGAGCTACAATATTGTGTCAGAATATCTTCAAATCTGTAATGTAAAAAAACAATTGTATGTGTTATTTTTAGGCTTTCTTTTCTGGGAGACTAACTTTTAAATAAATTCCCTTAAATAAGGGAATCAGATTCCAAAAGATAAAGATTTGATGCCTTGTCTTTGTCCCATATGGTCATAAACTTGCAATCTTTTGGGTTTAGACTGTTGGTCCATTAAATCAAGACGTAATGTATCTCCAGTGGCTCAGACTATTATATATATGACTCAGACTATTGGATATATACTGTATTTACATTCTCTGGATTTTATAGATTTGATATAATTACATGACGTCCCTGCAATGTCATACATATATCCGAGTTGTATGGACAATATCTATATGTATTCTGTAACCTTATTAGTGATAGAAAGTTTTGGTAATTTTCCTCAATTATTTTACTTTGGCTAAACTCATCGGTAAGCCAATCCATTTATATATCCACAAAGAAGTGAACCATTTAATCTCAAATATTCTGCACCTGAAATCTGACCTGTCGTTTACATTTCTGTCCATTGGTCATATCCCTAAATGCCTTAATACAACTTATAATTACCTTCTGGAGGTTATTATGGCCACAAGTAAAACAACTTTTCCAAAATGATGGCTCCAGAGGAACCCTCCCTCTGTTGCTCCCCTTATTAACATTATAAATTATATCCGCTCTAAGGAGAAAATGACTTCAAAGTGAGAAGGGGAATAAATACTGTGCAAAAGGAGATTTCTATAAACATCTAGGATCTTAACTTTGTCTTTCTTTTCTTTGACCTGACCTTTGTACCCTGTGAACTGTACTGTTCTTTAATGGACTTCTATTTTGATTTGTGTTTCTAATTTTCACTGATTGTGTTTTGCTGTCCCAGTTTTCATATGTTCTGTAATAAAAAAAGGGGAAATATATATATATATATATATATATATATATATATATATATATATATATATTACGTTAATGAACCGTCTTTCAGGCTAAAATGTAAAATATTTGCTGCGTCCAGTTTCTAGGATATGAGGTTACAGTGTTTTTTTGTGTCACATATTTGGCATGAAATAACATTAAACATGCCTTTCTGAAATATAAACTATATCCAATAAAGTGTGATTGACTTCTTCAAATATTTGTGAACCGCGTTATCGAGACAGGCATCACGGTGAGTGAAATGTTTGTGCGTTTCACGTTAAAGTAGATGATTATGACTACGTGATTTTTGCAACCTCGTCAGTTATGAAGTGTTTTGGTTGCGGGGAAGAGGGGCACACCGTGCCTGTCCGGGCGCGGGGGACTCGACTCCGCCTGGTCCGGATGTCACTTCTGCCTCCGCGCCGGGGCCGGCTGCGGCCGTGCCGGTTGTAGTGGAGCAGCGGGCGGCTGAGGGAGGGGTGTCTCCAGCGGCGGTGGCCGTTAATGCGGCCGCTGTGGCGGTGGGGGGCTCCCCTCCGGAGGCGGCCGCAGCTGCTGATAGCGCCGCTGCTCCGTAGCAGCCGGCTGTTGCTGTTGCTGTTGCTGTGTCACACGGGGCATGCGGGGGTGTTGCACAAGGTGTGGGTGATGGTAAAGATGTTCACGAAAGCGAGGTTGTGGTTTTGTGTAGAGGTGAAGAAAATCAGGTTGGGAGAGAAAAATAAAAAATAAAATGGTGAAAAAAAAAAAAAAAAATTGAGATAATCGAAAAAATGGTAGAGACAGGTGAAGTCTGCGAAACACAGGAGGAAAATATGGAAAACGAAAATGGGGAGAGCAGGTGGAGATTGCTGAGATGGAGGATGAAGAGGTGGCAACAGCAATAGCAACAACAAAAAAAGACTGCTAATAAACGCAGAAGCACAAGGAACAACGTACCTACTGTTAGAAAGAGCAGCAAAGTAGGGAGCGAGGGAAAGAGAGGAAGAGAGCAATGGCAGACAGATGAGAGTGGGGATGAGTGTGTGTCGGACGGCAGTGACGTGATAGGGTTCAGTGACAGTCAAAAGGAACAAATGTACACAGCGGAAATGATTAAAAACTATCTACTCCAGACAAAGAACCAGCATGGGGTAGTTGTAGAAGAGTATTTCCCTGATTTGGTCGTTTTTTGTTCCTCGGCCAAATTCCATCTTAGTCGAAAGGAGGAGTCAGTCTTCACAGAACAAGAAGTTTGGAGACAAAAAAAACTTGGGTATAGAGTACGAAAACAAATAAGCAGCAATGAAGTTAAAACCCCTTATGTGTGTTTTAATTAACTTGTTTGTTTTTATTATTGTATGCACTACCTCACTCACAATGGACACTTTTAGAGTGGGAAGCCTGCATGTCAATGGAGCCAGAGAGCTAAGAAAGAGGGCTTTAATTTATCAAACAGCAAGAATAAAACATGTCGACCTGCTTTTTTTACAGGAGACGCACAGTGACGTTGGTAACGAGAATGACTGGAAAAAGGAGTGGGAGTGGGAAGTCATTTTAAGCCACAGCACCTCTCTCAGTGGAGGGGTGGGCTTCCTTCTCTCCAGTCTTTTAATCCTGTCTCACTGGAGGTTGAGCAGTTTATCAAGGGGAGGTTGCTTTTAATAAAAGCACGGTTTGACCTTTTTATGGCTGTTTTTATGAATGTGTATGCTCCAACAAACGGTGCAGAGAGGAAGCTGTTTTTACAAAACGTTAATGATGTTTTAAACGGCTGTGCCACGGAGGATTTTTTATTCTTGGGTGGGGATTTTAATTGTACGGAAAATGGATCTTTAGATCGCAACCATGCAGAGCCACATCCAGCATCCCAGCATGCTCTCAGGCAGCTGGTCCACTCCCACGGCCTGGCGGAAGTATGGAAAAAGAAACATTTCAAAAACCATAAACTGTGGTTTATGTTCATATGTGACGTAATGTTAAAGTGAACATCTTTGGATTCTCAGTTACTATTGAGTGAAAACAATGAAATTCTGCATACAGTTAAGTAGTAGCATAAACATATACTTAAAGTATCAAAAGAAAACGTACTTCTTGTCGGTAATAGTTCATTTTAGACTCATATATATATTAAATTGTTGAAAAATGATCATTGATGCATTAACGTGTTCGTCACAGCTGGTAAATGTGAAGTTCATTTACATTTAGTTGTTTTTTTTAGATTATAAAGTAACTAGTAAATAATTTTGTCAAAAATGTTGAGGAAAATTGGCTTCAAAATGTGGTGGAGTAGAAGTATGATGTAGCATATAATGAAAATACTATTTAAAACATTTAACAACTAATTGATTATCAGTAGAACAGTTTATTTGCATTTTGAGCTTTAAGATTACTGTGAAATATCCTATACATCATGAAAAGAATACAAAATAAACTAATATATTTATCTAATTTTTGGGGAGATTACAGGGTTCTAAACATGAGACACCCTTCCCATACTTGCATATTTACAACAAAAAAACCCACAATACCTCATACTGGAAGAATGTCTTTTTGCAAAGAAAATAGAACTTTTTGTATTGGATTTATCCAGCTTGAAACACACAGACAGTCTCTCTCTCTCACACACACACACACACACACACACACACACACACACAAACACACACACACACACACACACACACACACACACACACACACACACACACACACACACACACACACACACACACACACACACACACACACACACTGCCATATTGATCAGTAAAGCTGAAGAAGCAGCCTCCATCTTCATTAGCTGCTGAAGTTTAAGTCGGCGTGAAGGTGAGAGCGATGAGATTTATGTGCGTGTTTGCATGTGCGTCTGTGTTTTGTTGTCATCCTGCAGTTTGAGAGTTTCCATCTCTCGGGTGTCGTGTGCATCTCATTCTCTTCGAATCCTTCAAGAGGCTTTCACGCCAATCACTCCCCTCCGTCTGAGTTCTTGTCAATTCAATCCCTATACCCCTGGAAAAATACGAAATCGGGAGTCATGGAGAAGAACTTCTCCTCACACGAACGCAACCTTATGCTCTCTTCGACCTGCTGTGCAAATTTCAAAGTTAAAGACATTAAACTCTCAGGTGGGGGGAAAAACAAACAAAAAAACCCTCTCTCGCCTCCCACAGTCTGCTGCTCTGACAACATCTTTTCTGCGAGACAGGTCACCACCTACACGTCTGCCACTTAGTTGGACACTATCCAAAACACCTGGTCCAGGTAGGATGTATCCCTGCAGTGTTTGTGTGAGTTATAAACAGAATGGCCCCTAACAGTCAATGGCAGCCAGTCACCATAATGAGGGCACAGTGACAGTCGGCGAACAGAGGAGTTATTTGTTTTCCCCGTGTTCCAGTGGCATTTTGCATTTTGTGGACTCTACCTGCTGCATATAGGTGGGAGTCTGGACAAGCAGTCACAAGGTTGAGTTGCACCTCTGCCACCATGTAGTTTAAAGCTATAAATCAAGAAAGAAATGGCGGTATATTTCTGTTATTACTGAACGTAAAGCTAATTAATTTTTATCTTGCGTTATTTTCTGAGATCATGTTTACTCGTTAAACTTCATTTGGCTAGTTTACTATAGTGGTATGTGTTAGGGAATATTTTGTGTAAGCTTGTAACCTTTCGCTGAGGCCTGTGACACAACATTTAAATTGCTTTTTTCCTGAATGGAGTTTGGATTGATCAGGGCTATGTAGCTGCTCCAACAACACATTTTAAATAAGGTGATCTAAATTAGTTAGAAATACGTCAGCCATCTGCATGTACATAGGAATTTACCTACTAGTAGTTATGAAGTTAAACTACATCAACAGGAACTTAAGATCTAATAACGATGACGCGTGCCCATAGATGGCTACATTTAAAACATGCTGTATCTGTTTAGATTATGTTAATAATGTCAGTGTTGTCTGCCTACCAAACTGAAGCAACACAATTATAAAAATAAAAGAAGCCCCTCCTAGGGAGCTGATTTCAGTGATAAAGCTGTGATAAATCCACCAGCTGCCCAACACCAAAGGAAAGTCATACAATATTAGCAACTAACTGGTGGACAAAGGGGAACATTAGGCAGTTTAAGGGCCAGATACCATTCTTATGAATTACTGGAGACCAAAACTGGTTTAAAAAGAGAGTAAATGTTGTACTTTTTTTCATCAGTTGTTCAGAAATATGAATTTATATAAACACTAATGTTGCTCTGTATCTGCTGGATGCACAATAGGGTGTCAATGTTGAGTTTATAGCTAGTAATACTGCTATACTAATGGACAGAAAAGTGAATCAAGGAAGGTCCAAGTCATTTTTTACACACTTGGAAAAGCTCCTCTACAGTCACAGTAGACTATACGTAATTTTCTTTATTTACTTTGATATCTTAAACCAGCCACATTAAACTTCTATAGAAAAATAAATACAAAGGAAATACTGAAACGTATCCCATTGTATTAAAATACCAAGACATAGAGTTATACAATGTTTTGTTTTAGACACATTATGCATCTGTTCCTTTATTTCAGCATTGGAGTTGCTGTAGTTGGACTTCCCAAGCCGGCACAATGCAAAGTTAGATATTCAACTTCATGGTGTCCATCATATCTAACTGAAAAGATCTCCACTGAAGAAGGTTGTAAAGGTACAACATTTACAGTTATTTTACAGTAGTGATAACATTTTAGAATGATCATACTTGTGTATTTCACTGAACAGAAAGATAATAAGGTTTTTTTGGTTGTTAATGGCAGCAAGTAGCAATATCTATCATTTTTAGTTTGGGACCTCCACTCAGTGTGTTCCATATTGCAGCACTGTTTTAAATATATTCAACAGCACTGCAACTGTGGACTTTTATTTATTTAATGTCAGAAAGTTTCTTGAAAAATAAAAAAAAGTAAGGAATAAGTATGGAAAGGAGACTGTGTGACACAGAGGAAGATACTTTTATCTATTTTTATATCAACAGAGTGAGGATTGAATGGGAGCATTTCACAAGACTCCAATAGTCACTTCTGTTATTGAACGTGACACCAGTTCAGACCTACATGCCGTCAGTGCTCTTGGTATTGTTAATAATGATTTGAACATTGTTTTGCTCACAGAGGAAATTTAATACAGTAGTACAGTGATGACATATTGCTTTCAAGGGAGACCTGGAAGTTGCGAATGTTCCCTTGATAAAAAGCAATGGGATTTTTCCATTGGATTCAGGGATATTGCAGAAAAATAAAATCTGTGCCAAACCCATGGTTATGATACTTTTTCTTTTGCAGGCTTTTCTTTACACCACTTTTACGATTTTTGAAGGGTAAATTACTGCCTGAAGTACAAAGCAAACGTTCGGCTATACATTACCTACATCACAGTCCCATGACTTCTGTGAGAATAAATCAATATATTGTGCTGGAACTTTAAGGGACATAATTCACTGTTGTACTGTTGCCTCATGGACTGGATGGTAGGCGACACCTTGGAGTTCAGTTCCGGTTAATTGTCCATAGCTTCACAAGTAGTATGTAGCTAATAGGATATTGTGTTTGTGAGTATATGGAGAATGACACATAGAGTTCCTCTAACTCCCACTCATCGACGCTACAATATCAACTATCATTATGTGTTTAATTATGTAATATTCCCAACAAACATCAGAAGAATTGTGTAACAAAGTATAATGAGAGATGTTATTTGAGTATGTCACTACAAGGCAACAGAAGATCTGGAATGAAGCAGCCCATGTGCTGACAAGGGGTCAATAGGATCCGGCCCCCGCCTCCAACCAATGGGAGAAGATTTTACACCAAAACTAAAGATGTTAAAAGGTGTTGTGATAACTATGCAGCTGTAGAAAGATAACCACCTCGATGTGAACTTTGGCCAGTGACATGGGGAAGGACCACAGCTGTGTTTCCTTTGTAGACTCATCATATCTTTATATTAATAAACACTGTTAAACTTGACGAGAAGCTTCTTGGATTCTTCTGGCTATTTCCTTCTTCAAGATTTAGAACCCAACACTTCCCATCACCACTGCTACATTTAAAGTGGCTAATGTTTAGTGTGATGGCGTTTAGTAGTCTCATTTAGCAAGTTGTTAGCAACCCCAGTTTTTGACAAGATTTTCATTGCCAACATATACGCTCTGCTGTGCGTATGACAAATAAAACCTTGAATCCTTGAAACCTTGAAACATAATAGCTTGAAATATTCACCAGTGGGGGTATTTACTGATGTATTTTTAATTGTGAAACAAAACGTAAAGAACTAGTAAGCTTTTCTTCACAACAAATCTACGTTCAGGGTTCTGTAAGGCTCTAAATTTATAGTTGAATATTGGAAAATAATCCAAGAAGGTTCTCATCTAAATTTAACATAATTTATTAATACAATTATATAAGTCTACAAAAGAAACACAGCTGTGGTCCTTCCCCATGTCAACTGGTCCACAGTCTACAGCTGCATGGAAAAGGCCTCAACCTTCTGTTTGCGTGGCTGCCATCACGCATTTCTACTCTCTGGTCCTTCTGGTCTCGTCTTCTCTCATTGGTTGGCAGCGGGGGCCGGATCTTGTAGGCCCCTTGTCGTCACATGGGCATATACCCTGTCTCTTCTATCAGCTGACGTCGACAGAGGCGGGTCCTTGGCACGTTCTGCTTAGCCTTCTCATGAAGTCACCGTCCCCATCTGTTGATGTAGTCATGAAGCTTCCACCTATGATATTCTATTCTGCAATTCTTCTGAGGTTTATTGATTATTATACACGTAATAGTATTATTGCAGCGTCAATGAGAGAGAGTGTGTTTAGCATGTAGCTCCACGAGTCATTGTTCGTCCACTCATATACGATATACTATTAGCTACATGCTAACTGAGGCTAAAAACAATAACATCCGATACGACCGGAAGTATAAAAATCCGCTCCGTCGAGAAACAGTGAACTATCTCCTTTAATGTTCAGTTTCAATAGATTCATTATTTTTACACTTCTTACCAAAACTACGTTAAAAGAACTGTGTATATATTTCTCCTTTCCTCCACAATAACACCGTGGCAGTGGTTACCTGCATTATACAGCACAATGTAGCCCTGCTCTGATGGATAGATCTGCAGTATGTGCATTTTGTTTTATGTTTGTGTGTGTGTGTGTGTGTGTGTGTGTGTGTGTGTGTGTGTGTGTGTGTGTGTGTGTGTGTGTGTTTGGTGTTAGCCTCAGGGAGGTCTGACTTCCTGTGATCAGTATTTATGATGTTGGTTATGGCTGTTAACTTCATGACCCCACAGAGGACAAACGCATCATTTTATCACTCAATCACGCACACCCACACATACAAAAACACGTACACGCTCTCAATGGGACAATGCTGTGTCCTGCGGTGTGTGTTTCACGGGGCATGTTGACTAATCTGTGGGGACACTAGCTCAGAGAAATGACTATTGATCTGATGGATGACACACTCCCCTTAAAAGGATTTTCCACAACATAAGTCTTCTCTAAACAATTTCGATTAATAATCTTTTACAATTCTTGGGGAAATCAATCATTCGTCATTCCCCTTCATGAAAAAAAATCCATCTTATTAATTAATTTAAATTGGTTAAAATTTAAAGTAGTTTTGCTTCATTTGTGTTTCTAAAGGCAACATATTTTGGGTTAATTTTATTTATAAATATAGGGACCAAGCATGTGAAGTTAATGAAAAATATTCACATTCTTTGGAGTTTGACTAACTTTGAGCTCATGCCACTCTTTTAAGTTAAAGGTCTTCTATTCTAACACATTTGAACAATAAATTGTAGAGCCATATCTATACAAAACATTTCTGTGAAGTTTTTGCTCTTAACACCAAACAGATCACCCATTGTAGCGTGCCTTCTACCCTCCAATTTCAGCCCTGTTTCAAAAGTGCTGATTCTGTGACTGTAGCTTTAAATGAACTAGCTGCTGCTGGCCACACCCTTTGGAGAGTCATGCCGTGATTAAAAGCAATATCATGTTCAAAACCACAATGAAGCATTATTTCTGAAACTGTATGGAACTCAAACATTTATCTCTTGTGGGTTTACCACAAGGACAGGGCCTTTATATTACACAGTCTCTCCAGTACAGCGTTAGCTGTGAGTGTAATTGATGCTTGCTAATGTAAACACAGACCATATTGCTTCCAAAACATGTTGCGCATTGTTTATGATAAAACACATAACTCTTTCTCCAGTGTTTGCCGCTAGAACAGTGCCATTATCTGTATTGTATATATAACAAATTTACTCTAAGTCCCTCCTGCAGACATCAGAAATCTGTGAAAGAACCCTCATGCAACTTTTGACAGTGGAACAGTCAAGCCCCCAGTAAGTGCCCCGTAGTGGCCAAATGGTAGTACTACATCCCTGTGTCAGTCTGTGACATCATTTAGACCCCCCACAACTTTTTTTCAAAGATTTACATTGGGAAGGAGACATCTTTAAATCACCGGATAAGTCTTTTTGAACGAAACCAACGTAATGGTTTTGTAATGCGCTAGAAGTCAAATCCCAAGTTATTTTCCCTCTCCATTCATTTAAGTGAGCAAGAGCAGCCAATACCAGCCATGACGATGTGGATTGGACGCGGGGCAAAAGGAAACGGAAAACAAAAGTGTGCATTCTCTATTGGCTCAGATATGGGTAGCTTGCAAGAGCCAGGCCTTCTTGGCTTTGTGTCACTGTGCAACTTTCATTTAACAGGGTCCGTTTCCAACACTGTATCCAGTTCTCTTTATACATCCATAGGGACAGCCCTAAACCCATTTGGATTTAGCAGGAACATACATCTCAAAGTCTGTCAGATTGCACTAAATGGCAAAAAAAGTTAAAATAAAAAAGTGTTTCAAATCTTGTTGACCTTACATAAACTTTATTAAAATATGATTTGATTTGTTTACAGGAGTTTTAATGCTGTGTCTGGAAGATCTCACACTAAGCCGAAATCCCTGGATCAATATTACCTATGAGTAACTCATACCACCTTAGGTCAAGAACACATACTTTCCTTTTTTTGACTTTATCGACAGCTGCCCTCCTTTCACTGGTAATACCGCCAGAACCAAAGTTTCTACCCAGCTTCAACTGAGTAATATTCTAAAAATGTATGAAAGGCTTTGTTTCCAGGATATCAGCTAAGCAGGAGGTCTAATGGAGTTCCAGATTATTGACTATGCTGAAGAAAATCTGCCTTTGTTTCTCTTTTTATACCAGTTTGATCCCACTGACCTCCATTGCCAAAGGCCTGGGATTAGTGAGTCACTGGCGCAGTATCAAACGGGATTTCCATCAGCAGTGGGCACAGCCTGACAGCGAGTCAAACAAGAGGATCCTGGGTAGAAGAGCAGCTTTATGGCTGGGATTTCCTCATCCTCTTTGTCATTTTGTCTCTCGTTCTTTTGTATTTCTTTTGATTTTGCTTACAGTGGCTGGCACTACATTGAGTTGCAACACTTTCTGTGCAGTATAAAAACTTTCCCATTTAAATAACATTTATTAAGTTAGTTTTAGTCATTTGTATTAGTCAATTATCAATTATTCTACAATCGGCCCAGTTGAGTAGAACTGTTTCAAAGCTATACAAATTTTCAGTTAAAATTTAGCTTATGTCCAAATTAACAACTTTTCTATGGATTGTAATGAAGTTGGGTCCAGGCATTCACAATTGATAATTTATCAACTACTTTATGACCAAAATACCCTAAAAAACTAATAACTTTCTCATCAGCCTCAGCTGTATATCATGTTCAGTGCAAATCAACAAATGTTAGCATGCTAAACTAATGGTCTGTTCACATAAAAACAAAGCAAACTTTTAGTGCACCAACATTACCATGGA
The DNA here is from genome assembly GCF_036324505.1 of Eleginops maclovinus. Taxonomy (NCBI): domain Eukaryota; kingdom Metazoa; phylum Chordata; class Actinopteri; order Perciformes; family Eleginopidae; genus Eleginops; species Eleginops maclovinus. Next base: position 27,448,529 of record NC_086371.1, read on the forward strand.
CTGTATTAAAATATGGACCTTCACAGAAATGTGTGAATCAGATTCCAACATGGTAAAGCTCAGTGTTAGGATCTCAGGCCAATCGCCATTTCAGCTGCCATAAAACTGTATAAATCTTGGCCTCTCAAAATAAAGAACAAGCAAAGAGAAAAGGAGATTTGGCCAAGCATTTTCACAGCTTGCCAACAGCCCAGTGTTCTCAAGGTGTGTAAGGGTAATATTACCTGCTTTGGAGGCGAGGCCCTGGAGGACCAAAATAAGATCATCTGGGAGATGGGAACAGAGAGTTCTCCTTAAACCCTGCCTCTTATCCACTGACCCGAACAGCAGTTCAGTACAACTGTTTGGCCACTCTGAACAACTGCCTCAATGGCTAGCGCACTTCCTGGGGCGTTGGACAAAACAGAGTAGACAATCTGTTACAGCAACTATTGGTCACCTCGGCGTGAACTCCATTTCTCACAATAGAAGGTAGCCGCTTGGTGATCATATGCAAAGTCAAGTTTAAATTAATACATTATGTACACATCTATGGGTAGAAACAATGACCTTGCTGAATTATTGATGCTTAATTGAGATTATGTTAATTTGAGTGTCCATGAAGCAGCTTCAATGTTAGCATAACCGTTGACCATTTCAAAACCATTCAGAAAATAAGCATTTCAAAGGCTGTTTATTGCTTGTCGGACAGATCTCACAAGGCATAGATTGGGACTTTCTACTTTTCTGCATTTTAATGTAGTTATTTTGGTATTCATTGAATTAAATTGCAGTTAAATAGCAGCCAACATTTGCCCCGTTTGAAAACAGCACAAGTCACAGCTTTGCCTAGATACAGGGTTCCAAGTTGCAACTCTTTTTTCAAAGTTATATTATTTTTCATTTACAAATAACTTAACTCTTCATTACTGAAGTCTAAAAAAGTTGTAAAAGGTAATCTTCCTCCTTTTACTAGTTCTCGTCTCTTGGCTGTTTTTATTCAACACCTTTACCTTTATCCTCAGTTTACCAAAGGGAACCTTTTCTTTGATTCACAGACTGATGGAGTCATAACACTGAGCTGTGAAAAGCCAAAAGCTGTGAGCAAGGTGACCTGCTGACCAACAGGGTGTTAAAGCAACACCTAAAAGTGAACCTTTCCTTGTGTTGGCATGCAGCCATGAAGTAACTCCACACAGTGCATGCAAAGGTGTTTTCTGCACTTTATGGGCTTTTTAAAAACCTTTAATAGGTCTGTGTGACATTCAATACATCCTTTCCTAAGCTTCCCCTCTATTTTCTATCTCTAGCTCAATACATGTTAGTGGAAACACAAAGGAGGAGCTCAAGGTCGGTATACAGCATCAAACATCAAGGTTTTCTGACACTCAAAGACTATTTTCATTAAATATCTCCTTGGAAACCTGTCTATAAATCCACCATCCATTTTGTTTTTCTTTGAGTAACGGTAGCAGCTATCTGAAAGTTATGAATTCCTCCTGCTTCTGTTTCTCTTTGTCTTCAATCAATGTGATTGCAATTGAAGCTACCGACTGTTGAATAAGCAAAGCCATCCATTGCATTTAACAGATAATAAGATTCAGATAGTGACAAATGAAAGGCAAAATGAACAAAGTGTCTTGATAAGGTGTTTGGCCAGCACAAGCCAAAATGATTTTCTTTGCGTGTCTGTTTTAAAAATCCCATTTGAGACAGGAAATTCTGTTCTTGCAGATGATTAATTAATTATTTTTGCATTAAGCTACAGGACAAAAGAAATTAAGGTCCTTCACCTTCAAAACGTTCTTTTTTGAGATATTTAGATGCCTGATGCTTAAGTCTTCATATTGGGACAGCTTGCCAAATGCTAAAGAAAGCGGGCAATTTCAATGCTTACACTTAAGATTCCTTAAGAGAAATGTATAAAAACTCTTAAACTCCAGGGCTAGAAAAAGAAAAATGTAGGTCCCCAACAGGAAAACCCAGTGTGTGTCCAAAACGGAAGAAGATCATGCTTTGATATACATGAAGAGCACAATTCTTTAAAGCCTGGTTTTGAGATAAGTTATTCTGAAGTGAATGAATGGATCAACTTAACTGTAACTTAAAGCAAGCTTATTTAGACTTGGCACAACTTGACTATCGGTCCCAGCTACAATGGCAAATGCAACGTATTATTATCCTGCTACCCAATTGGCATTGTTTTGACATGATGCAATACAATACAGAATACTTAAAACATAGAGAATGAGAGTCAGCATTCAACAAGCATACTTAGACTAGAGGCTCAGTAAGGCCACTTGCTGAACAGTCTTTTTTTTTAGGAAGGTTTTCTGGCTGTCGCTTATTTTCTCCGATAGGATTTGGTAGGCCTTCACTGGTACAGCACTCAGGGAGCAGTGTAGGGAACGGTGCCTTGCTCTTGGTCTTTCTTTCTTGGTCGTTACGGTGGTCGTTTTATTTTTAAAACATAAAACGACCACCGTAACGACCTCCTGACGCTTACCTTCGGTGTTTAGAAAGACGGTTAGGAAAGACTATGGTCATATTGAGTATTCGCAACAGAGCTATCGCTTAAGTTTGCTAACGATAGCTACTATGAGTTACGGGTATACCAGAACAAGAAAGGCTTTTGCTACAAAACCTGTGGGTGTATAGAGTTGTGCAGTTTTTTTATTTTTTATTAACAAACTTTTTTAGGAAAAGGAAAGTATTCTTTCCAAAGTTTCAAGCTCTTCCATTAAGATAAGCTCCTCATTGGACGTTTCACTGATTCTAGTGTGACTGATTCTAGTATAGAAACACAAAACACAGCCCAGGTGAAGGAGTGTAGTGCATTCATCTACATCTCTTGTTCCTACTCACACACACTCATTAGTCTCTCCTCATGGCTTGTCCACATTTACACAGTAAAAGCTCAAGCTGCTTAATTCCATCAGTGGCAGTGCTAGGGGCCGCTGTCGGCTCCGAAGTATTTTGGAAACACCACGGGGGCCTTTGCCCCCTTCCTCTATGGTCCAGAGAGCGAGTGTTCGTGCGGGCAGAGGCTGATTAGTGAGTGCTGGCGGCAGTGGAGTGTGGCTGTTTGTTCCTCTGCCCAGAGACCGCCCAGCAGCCTGCAACTGGCCGCTATGAGTACCTCCTTTTTCCACCCAGCTCTCTGTCACTGAAGGAGCTGCATTTGTATGGTTGTTAATCAGAAGTGTCGGGTCTTAGCATTTTTCTGTTATGTTTCCTGTCTCTGGATCATATGCTGCCTTCAATTTGAAAATGTGAACTTGACTCGTGCTGATGGCAAATCTTGTACATGATATATTTAGCCCTCACGTGGTAAAGTAGTTAGAGCACAATTGCAAAAGTAATGCAGGGATTACAAATAAATATATACTGTACATCTATATCGTATAACTTATCTTTATTGTGATCAACTTTTTTACTGTTGTTAATAATGTTTATTCCTCAGTTACGTTCCCCCAGTTGGATTTGGTAAATTAAAGTTGTTGAATGAAAAAGCTCAACATTAATGGTTTACAAGCAGTACAAGCAATAAAGTTGAATCTGAAATACAAATAAAATAATAATGACAAAGGGTAAAAAAGATGAAGTAGTTGGAAACATCAAAGTGTTTCTCAGAAATATGATTAAATAACTGCAAAAATATATACAACTAAAATTCAAATTGTTTGACTAGCAATCCAATATCAGCCATTTCCAAAAAATGCCTTTTAAAACAATGCACTCCTGAGGTTGTGAAAACCACAAGAGGCGATATGGACTCATGAACACATAAAATACTTGAAGGCAGCGATATAAAAACAGCAAGTTCCTGGATATTATTTTCTACTGGAAAAGAGATCACATTTAATTTGATCTGAAAACTTTGTTTACAGTTACTGTTGCATGTAATTACACATCAAGATGATTTCTCTTTTCATATCTTTTTCTTACAGTTCTCTAGTATTGCCTCGATTATTTTTGAAACACTCGTCTATCAATGTCATCGTTAATCATTTCTGGTGTAATGGATAAATATAGGCACTGGTTTAGAACATAAGTAGATGGAGCATGGATGCTGTATAATATATATATATATATATATTAATAAAATCAAATGTTTACAAAATAAGATCCAAATATTCACCTCAGGTGATGGTAGAGACCAAAACAGATCTAAAAGCGGGGCTGTTATACTATTATTGCACTTTCACCATTAACTATAGCTTATAAGTAGTATTTCCTTCAACAATGTATATTAAGACATCAGTTAATACAAGTTTAACCTAGAAATAAGGTTTGTAATACGACAGACACCAGAGTAAATGCAGAGTTCCAAAAAAAAACAATTGCAAGTCAAGCAAAACAAGAAATCAAGAACCTCACCCCCACACCTTAGGAAGTTATTGGAGTGCCATGAAAAGAACACATTTGTGAAAGAATGAGAAAAGAAATGTGGAAATATATCATGAACACAGAGGAGATACAAGAAAATGCAACATGGTAGTTTTAAGCATCTGTAGGTTTTATTTATTTATTGTAGATTTTTAAATATGTACTTTTATATTGTTAAATTATCAATTTATTTAAAAATGAGTGATTGAAATAATTCATACTTTGGAAAATTCTTATTTTTGTATAATGTATTTTTTTTAAAGACATGTTATTACATGTACATTAATTGTGCAAATAAACATAAAAGTAGATATCATATCTCTTAGTGATTTGGATTCATATTTATAAATATGTGTTTTATTATTTTGTATTTCCTTTGTTTCTTCCCATTTAATTTGTTTTATTGCTCAATAACCCTCCTCTGACAACAAGTCTATTTCTTTCTGAGAAATAAGTCCATTTCTCTCTGTGTTTACCCTTCAGCTGTTTCTCCAATCATATGGGTCATCAAAAAGCAATTGTTTGATAGAGAAGATACTGAATTGAAAGTGGTGTTATACAGTATACACTGGACAATTGAAATACTGTGTGGGTACACCCTGACCTTGTTGGAAACATCAATCTGTAAACTAAGTGAAAGGTGACTCATGTGTACAAAGAGCATATTGTGTTCCAGCCTTGAGAGACCATACGAATGCACATACATAACTCACAACTTACAGAGCCAATATACAGAAAGGAAACATGAAAGAAAATACAAAATAAATCAATACAAAACAAAAGTTATATCAGAGAAATAAAAGATTGTATGCAAAGATAAATACATAAATAAAACAAAATTGTCTAGGGCTATGATGGTGTGCTAATGTACCCTGGAATGGTTCAGAGTATGTGGGGACTCAACTTAGTGGATCAACACAGATGGCAGGACTCAACCTTTTATGAAATATTTCTTTCTGGAGCCTTAGAAAATATGTTATTTACTCCATTTGATACGTTTCCCACACCATACATTTTATGTTGGGGGTCAGTTGGAGAAGTTTGGGACCTACGATTTGCATTGCCATAACTAGACTGTAGAGCTGTGCACATGATAATGAAAACCCTTGAACCTTGAACAACGCTTTTCCTCAGGACTCTACCGTAATGGATAGAGCCCTCAAAAGTGTAGATAAAGTGGTCCTTCCCACATTATACTGCATACAATTCCATTTGGAAGACTTTTCTGTTCAGGTAATCCTGGCAAAGAGTCCTTGTGGTGTTTTTATGTGGACATGGTATGGCACACCATTTACTCGGAGAACACTGGGCGGTTGGCCAGTTGTACAAACGCTTGGCCAACCTCACGGACTGATCCAGCAGTGGACATGTCTTTTATCAGGCGGCTAAATGAAATAAAAGCAAATGAATTTGCTGAAATTTGCAGATACATCTGGAATCCAGGCAGAAGCGAAGATTGTGTTTGTGATGTATTACTCGTGAAGCACATTTAAATAAAACAAAATGATACATTTCAGCATGAATATATATATCACACGTTCCTATAAGTAACTAGTCACCACATATAAAAAATGCTAATGCCATAAGGAAGGTTGGACTTATTATTTTACAAATACAATTAGATTATTCGTAATGACCATACATGATACATTTTAAGTGTTGTAAGTGTGTAAATGTTACTGTATCACTCTGGTGAATGTTCAATTACTAATAACGTCCGACAGCATATCTTAAAAAGCTAATTCCAATCTTAAACCATGTTAAACCTTCCTCATATCTTTGGAGGGGAACCAAGAGGTAAGAAGGTGTCTGCCTTATCTTCAGTTTCAGGCCAATTTTTTATGGGAAAGCAAAAGAGAGCAAGAAAGAGGGAAATTCAGTGAAGAGAATGTTCTGGGATCTAGCAGCAGGAAACAATCCGGCCCTCTTATCATCTGACTTCCAGTCCAGTTAAGGATCAGAAAACGGGATGAGGGAATGTCAAAGTGGAGGACTTATAGCAGGGGATACAGCTTCAGGTTGCTGGCTGAATGCAGGAGTTTCAGATTGTAGAATATAAGCACCTTAGCATGAAGAAGAACAAGAAGAAGAAAAAGAAGAAGAAGAAGAAGAAGAGACATGCTCATAGAGAAGAAATGAAAGAGGCTGTGCTCACTCGCCTTCTTATCTCCCCCTTACAAATCCACTCTTATATATCAGGGAGGAAAAGAGGGGAGAATGAGAGATCCAGGCAGGAGGTAGAAGCTCTTATCTCCTGCCTTCAGTGGAGTTTGAGCGCCAACAGATGGCATTGTAAAGCTGTCATCACTATACCGTAAATAGCAAAACCTGATCCAATCACGCCATGGAAAAGAATAGAGACCTTTCCGTATCCTTCCTCTTTCTATGTGGCTCGAGCCCACTCCATGAAATTAAATCACATTGTACTACATCCTTCCCTAATCATATTACCTACTAATTTCATCTCCTACAGCTCTCCGGTTTGAATGCATGCCTGCGTAGAAGGATTCTGTAATAAGATGTGTATTTTCAAGGATATCATCCGGAGATCACTCCATATCTGAATGCGTGCAACGATTAAATGGAAGGCTATTGTGTCACGCGTAAGAGTTGACTTTAGAATTACATTTTCGTTGCAAGATAAGCTACTGAATCTAATCCTTTCATTTCTTCTGTGACCTGCGTTAAATGGGTATCACCGAGGATCACAAGTTCTTACATGTGGTCCTTTATGTGTGTCCTTACTCGCATACAATATCTGTTTTCACTCTCTTTTTTCCACTAAATTAACTTTTAAATCCTGAGCCAGAGTAGCAGTTCCAAATACAGACAGGGTCACAACGACTTTGCTTCAACTTTATACAGATCTTGCTTTAGCAAAATCATTTTTCAAAAGACTGACCAGGCTTAAAGAGTTGGATTTGCTTTATCTGATAGTTGAATCATTGCACTATAATGGGGTGCAATGGCAAAGTCCCTAGGAAAAGACTGTTATAGCAGCCGATTAAATCCATACACATGCTGCCAACCATGACTTTGCACTGCTGATCTTGTACAAGTTCAATTTTACAAGTTAAACGTTTCATTAAAATTGGGCTTGTAGTTTTGCCATAAGACTTCTGATAAACAGACATACTATACAAAAACAATTGATATTCTGAAAGTGAAAGTTTGAAACTGGTGATAAAGAAGATAAATGAAAACTTTAAAATAAGGCATGTATCCACCCGTGATTCGGATACGCTCCGTGAATCTGAATGGGTTCTTTGTTGGCCCATGCTACACCCTTCTACCAAGTTTCATGAAATCGAGCTGGAAGCAAAGGACAGAAAAACAAACCAAACCGAAAAAATATGGTAATCTGAAAGTGAAAGTTTCAAACTGATAAAACATTAGATAAATGGTAATTTCAGAGAAACCAAACTCAGCAGAGTGGTAAATAAAGAAGGGTCCAGGCAGCCACATAATAAAAAAGGTTTTGTTTTCAACCGTTTTGTGCTCAATATATGTTAGTGTCAAGGATGGAAAGGGAAAGGGACACCTCAATGTCAGAACCCTAGATAATGATAGATTAATGTAAATTGGAATATGCATATCTGGGCATTCCTAAATTTGAAAAATCCAACCTGGCACTACGGGTAGCCCCATTGTACTCCAGTGTTACAGTTAGTCAAAATCAGACCTACTCTCCTTTACTGTCTTAGTTTATAGCAAAATGTTATAAAATAACTTTTATAAGTACTGTGTTTTATAATCCGTTTTAGTATCCATACACACTGTCCTCCACACGGCAGTGCTGCCTCCATCCCAGATGTAGTTGGACGCTTTATGAAACCATCACAGGCAGTTCTCTGCTGCTCTCTGCTTGTTGATCAACAGACAATTTTAGATTGATGAGTCGTGACAGAAGCATGAAGAGGTGTTCCCAGCGGTGTCCTTGGTGCTAACACTGCGCACTGCCAAACATAGCTTTACTTTTTATTCCCTCAGTAGGATAACTTCATTTGCATTACAATCTTAATAGTTGTTGCCAATAGGGGATTATTGTAGTTCCCGACCAAACTCATACAGGTTCTCTTTGGAGCCAAATCAAAACACATGTTCTCCTGGAATCATCCAGACCTAATATTTCAAGTGTATTGGTGTATTAACTGCGGTTTCTCAGATGTTCATCGGGCATTGACATCATAGTACTGCCTCTTGAGATCTTGCATAGTAATTGTCATATTCTTTGGTGTCAAAAAATATCCTGTGGTTGTTTGAAATTGAATGCATACACTGTGAAAACAAACTGCTAATGTCTAACTCAGCACAAAAATGTGTAGAAATATTAGCCCACAGAACTGGGTCTAATTCAATGTGTTCATTCTCTCCATGGCAACGGCTCCCTGCATCAGATAAAAGCGTGACGAGAGCCCTAGTGCTAAATGTTAAAATATACCTATCTCATGATTAAAAATAAAATGTCTCACTTTTTGATAGTAACAAATAGGGTTGAACAATGAATTGGAAATGTATTGAAATGAAATAAAGGAATATCCAAATCACAGAAGGTACAATATTTTTAAAAGGCAAAATATGTTTCAAAATAATATTTTTGAAAAGCCAAAAAAACATGATTTGAATATATATTTTCCAAAGAAAAATTAGAATAATAATGCTCAAAAAGTGTTCCTTCCAATATTTAGAATCTTATTGCAATAGCAATTTCAGTCAAAATGATTGTAATTTTTTTACATTTGTCAAACTGTTTAGTGTAAATGTAAGCCCCACAGCAAGAGGGTGTTTTTGCTGTAAAATGGTGAAATATGAATAGCTAAATTCATAGCAAAACGACTGCCAAAGTATGTGTGATTCCCAGTGGCGATCACAACTGGACTTTCTGTAGACACACACAACCCCCCTGCAGCAACATCATCTTCAGCTGTTGCCATTTTGACGTAAAAAAAAGCCGATGAAACTTTAAATGAATAGGTACGTAGCACTTAGCTTGATCCGCTGTCTCGAGCCAGTGAACTAAAGGGTCTTCTAGATTACCCTGGTGCTGTGGGGAGATCTGAAAGAGTACGGCCATTGGCTACAAGTCAATATTTGATTGGTTGATCAAATTGTCGATCCAAACCTACGCTCTCATTCAGCTTAAGGGCCAGGGCATTCTATCAATGATACAGAATACCCTGGTCGAAGGATATTCTTCCCAGAGACCCAGAAAAATATCTGATTGGTTGCAAAAACCACTCAAATGCGTAGTGCATGGACCGACAAAGAAAAACAAATCAATGCAGCACTGTAACATTATGGATCAACCTCACAGATATGATTCTAATAATAATAATAATAAATTACATTAGATTTATTTTTATCTGAGGGTTCCAGGGTCTGCTCTGAATACCTTGAAGGCCTTGACGGTTCACCACTGGTGACTACTTTGGCTGTATAAAGAAAACTGGAGAGTGTGTCCTGTTCTATTACTTTGAAATTGTTTAAGGAAACCAAATACCTGACTTTGGAGGATAAAAATTACTTCAATCCCACCGTATTCCTTCTTCTGTCTTTGCTTTTCACTTCCTTGCGTGTTTTTCTGTTGATTTTGCCTTAGTCATTGATTTAACAGCCTTCAGCCGGCTTCTCTTGAGTTTACATTCACGTATTGATCTGAAACACCTCTAGGTTACCCTCCATTACTGCATGCAAACTTCCTCTTGCTCTCTATGTCATTCACACCACATGTACCATCTGTACCAACGCATTGTGCCGAAGCTATCTCACTGTACTACAATAAACCAGTTGTGATGCAGGCATAGGACTGCACTGTGTAACTGCCAGGAGAGACATAATAGTCCCTGGCAGCAAGTTTGTGTGATTCTTTCCCATTCCACCATCTAATTTTCTATCCCTCTCTTTCCCTCCCTCTGTTCTCCTTAGAAACAAGATAAGTTTGTTGAAAAGTCTTTGTTGTCGCGAGCCATTGTCTGTCGTCTCCTGTGAGTAACTTTATATCCACGGTGATAGATATAGCCAGACAGTGAAAAGATGTATTGGTTAATTAACTTAATGACCTGTGTGTGTGTGTGTGTGTGTGTGTGTGTGTGTGTGTGTGTGTGTGTGTGTGTGTGTGTGTGTGTGTGTGTGTGTGTGTGTGTGTGTGTGTGTATGTGTGTGTGTGTGTGTGTGTGTGTGTGTGTGTGTGTGTGTGTGTGTGTGTGTGTGCGTGTGTGTGTGTGTGAGAATATATGCCGTGAATGAGCATTTGTTCAGTATGTGTGAATATGAGTGTGTTTAAAAGTGTGAGTTGTCCATGGAATTGAACAACATAAAGAAAAAAGGCTCATTACCTCAAAACCAGGAAGACAAATTGGAACCAATGGCCTGGTCATTCCTCAACTTATAATTAATGATGCACAGTGCTTCCATCCGGAGTGCCTATCCCTGCACTTTTTCATCAAGCATAAACCTTTTACCACACGATTTAACAGGAAGCATATTGCACAGGTGGGTTTTGGTAAAAACAACGTTTTGAGGTAAAAAAAAAGAGAGTACATAGAAGAAAATAAAATAAAGAAAGTTCAATTTCCAGCTGGAGAGAATATGTGCTGGGGAGGGTAATGAACAAAAATCAAATTGTAGCAGACTGTGGTGGTGTTGAGCAGCTGCAAGGTGTGAATTTGAATCTGATAAGGGCCGTGACCGGAGGACAGCATTGGGCAGTCGAATTTCTCCACTTAATGATGTGTTTTAAAAAGCCTTAATGAGAAGTATGTGATTCTTTATAACAAGTTATGGTTGGGAACTTTGAGAGTTTCTAAGGAGTGCTCTTCTGTTTGATACATATACCAAGTAGCTCTTAGTAATACCAATGTAATAGTGGGTTAATAATAAAGTAACACCATACTTCCAGTCACATCCAGGCCAACAATCTTGAATCCTTCAAAAAATCTCTCAAAACTCACTTATTCACTCTAGCTTTCAATCTCTAATCAACTCCCCTCCCCCCCGCTTTACTCCGCACTTTTAATTTAAAGGACTTGTTTTTCATATTTTTGTTGTTTCTGTTCTGATCTTATGTAAGCGTCTTCGAGAATTTCAAAAAGCACTATATAGATCTAATGTATTATTAATATTAGTATTATTTAATTTCCCAAGCAATTATAACTTGAACAGTACTGTTGGTATATCTAGGTAATATTAGACAAAACACATTTAAACATAGCAACGTAGCAAAACTATGTAGTAACAGTAAAGTCATTTTTTGTAACAATATGTTAACCTGCTCATGGCCCGGTAACCATGACACTTACTGTTAATAAAAGCAGTATATTATAGCACTGTTGAAATAGCAATCCAATAATAAGCAGCTCCTGTGTCACACAATGCATATACCCAAGCAGGTTGCTTTAGTTTTTTTCCTTGTCACATTTCTTATTTTAAGGTAGCCAAGTGCATCAGGAGGAGGCAGGAACATGAGGTCAGGTGGATAATCTGCCAACAAGTTTGGGAGAACACTGACTGCACACAGGGCTGGCTAATGATGTCTACTTAGTAAAGCAGGGAGCAGGTCTGAAGACTGACAATTAAATGAGCAACAGGTGTGCAGAGATCACACTGTGCGCACCTGGTGGACAGGTGTGGAAAGGTAAACTAAGGGCTTTTTCCGAACCAACCCCAACAGCCTCGGCTACCTACTTCAATTGCATTTGGGCATTCGAGTAGAGGGTACACCACATTACGTGCAATTCCAAACAACTTTATTCGGGAGCGAGAGTAAGTTATACACTATTTTGGCCATGTGCGTCACAGTTTTAGTCCTGAAACAAACTTTTACCAGTAAATTGTGCAAAATCATATACTGTATACCAGTGTTTGAGTCCAGAAAAAGGAATACTTGGAAGGCAGCTCTAACATCAGATTAAGAAAGAAAGAAAGAAAGAAAAGCTTCTTAAGGTTGTGTTATTATTATATCAGTGGACACCAACACAGAGCATGGATTGGTGTTGATTCATCAAAGTCTCCTTGTCTAAATTCTTGTTTTTAAGACAATTCTTAATTCTACCTTCCTACAATTTCTTATATCAATCAAATTTGATTTGTCTAGCCCAATATCACACACTACACATCTCAGGGGCCTTACAGCATATGCATAAGGACAAATCTCCAAGAAACATGTCTGTCAGTCTCCATGGCAATGGATATATCCATCTTGCATTCAGAATGGCAAGTGCAGCTTCCATCTACCTGATATATTTAGTCATGGAACAAGAGGTAGGTTATACTACATGATTAACAGTAAGGTACAAAGCTCAATCCCACATAAGAAAGTTTAATCATTGCTACCGTCGGACTGAAGGGATTCCCTTTGAATCCGGAGTGTTTGATTAATGGGCAGTGAGACACGGAGTATGTGAAGGACTGACTGTGGTGCTGCCCTTTCAAAGGCTCTGAGTAATAAAGCTGTTTCTCATTCCTGTTCATCCTCCAAGGGATGGGTGTGTGTGTGTGTGTGTGTGTGTGTGTGTGTGTGTGTGTGTGTGTGTGTGGGGGTGTGTGTGTGTGTGTGTGTCTGTGTGTGTTTGTTTACCAAGGTACATCCTCCAAATCTGAAAAGTGAAGCAAATGCGGAAACGCCTTAAACCTTCATTCTTTATAATGGCTTGCTCTACGATCCACAGCCTCTAGATCCTGAGAAGCTCTAAATGAGCATAACATTCAGAAGAAATAATCCCTACATACAAGCACCAGTTATTGTTCACCATAACTAAATGTAATGAAGTAAACATAACAATATTTAAGGTTTTAAATAGAGTAAAGTAAAGTGCTATGAAAAAAAAAAGTGAAGTACTAAAAGTTTGTATGTACCGAATGTACATTCCACTTCTGTTTAAGCTAAAAGTTTGGCGAGCAAAGCATGGATTTAGGGAGACAACTTTAGGGAATTAGCTCAAGAAAGAGCTTTGGAAACACCTCAAAAGTGTATTTTCACTTTGGTGGGTAAGCCAAATTCATGACATAGATTATGCCCATGAGCAGTAGGAAAGCGTTTGTCACACGTTTGCGCTGATCCAGCACCTCAGTTCCCCTCGATGACGATCGAGACATTAGCGGCGTTGCTGTCTCCCTGCGCTGAACTTTCACTGAGGACCAAGATCTTGATGTGAATCAGTGTTAAGATGGAATAGAATAGAATATAACTACTTTGTTGATCCCAATTTGGGAAATGTTTAAGTTGCAGCAGCATAAAAACAAGGCAATATAGTTACAATACAAAAAAGTACAACATATTTTAATTTTTGACAAAAAATGTACAGAAAATATTAACAAAAACAAAATACAAAATATAAAAGTAAAATATAGAGCAGGATGTACTATGTACAGTAAGTGTGAGAGGTGTGGAATATTATTAGAAATACGTATAGAATGTACAGTTTGTAATGGATTAAGTCCAGTGGTCACAGAGAGGCTATGGAGCAGTGAGTTGTCTGCCAGCCAGAGGGGAATTATTGTACAGGGTTATTGCAGTGGGCAGGAATGTTCTCCTGTATCGGTCCTTGTGACAGCAGAGCTGGAGCAGTCTGTTGGAGAAGGAGCCCCGCTGTCTGTCCAGCAGCAGGTGGAGAGGGTGGGTGGGGTTATCCATGATAGACAACAGTTTGTTGAGAGTCCTCCTCTCCACCACAGCCTCAAAATTGTCCAGTTTGATGCGGATGACCGAGCCAGCTTTCCTGATCAGTTTATTCAGTCTGCTGGTGTCACCGGCTCTGATGCTGCCCCTCCAGCAGACGGCAGCAGAGAATAGTGCACTAGCAACAACAGACTGGTAGAAGATGTCCAACATCTATAACTTGTTTGTGGTGCACAGAGAGTAAATGGACTAGTTGTTGGGTTTTTGAGTATCAAAATAAGCTGACTGACTAGCAGGTTAGCGGGCCGTCTAGTCAGTCAGTTTAACCAGGGCCGGCCCTGGGCATAGGCAGTATAGGCGTATGCTAAGGGCACATCCATCCATGGGGGGCGCCGTAAATTGGGGAAACAAAAAATGTGAAAAAAGTCCACATTTAAAAAAAACTATTAACAATGTTTGAAACTACACCTACATTGCGTACTGCGGCCATAAATGGTTTTCGCCGTCTCCCCAACGAGGGAGTATTCTGAAAAGACAGAGGCGCATCACTGCTGTTGTTTGAATATAATTTAACGATGCATGCAATGTTCCTTTCTTTTAAGTTTAATAATGATGTTTGATTTGAATCTCAGTGATAATTAACCTGTTTATTTAGGAGGTTAAGATTAGGAAAAAATGGCATATATGTTATGATTTATAAGGAAGTCAACAAGCAGATAATGCACTGTTCTGTAGTGATTGCTGACTAATTGAGGGTTAAGCCTACTGAGAGGGGCTATGTGTATACAAGGGACTGTCTTGGCACTGAATGAGGAGTCTGATTTTGGTTGAGAAGGCAACAGCTCCAGGTTATGGAGGCAATTTTAGACAACTTTGATTTATTAATTGTCAACATTGTTTTCAAACCAGTATATGTTTTTTTGACTTTTTAAATAATTTGAGCTCACGTCTTGACTACGCCAATGTTTGTGGAGGGATAAAAGAGCACCCCGTCACATAAACGTTACCTTTTGTTAAGTGTTTCACAGTCAACACAATACTTTGGTTCATATTTAATTGGTGCTATGGTTAAAATGTACTTATACAAGTATACAATACAATACAAGTAACACATTGAATAAAAGGGGATATTGTTTTCAGTCTAGGCTTACAATTCTACACAAACCACATTGACATTTTCTAAACATTTGCTTTAACAATAAATGCACATGAAAAGTTAGAAATACAAAAACTGAATGTATCAGGTATACTCTTCAAAATAAATGTCTCTGGATCCTGCAATTCACATGTAAGTATATATTTATAATACCCTGTTCATAATTTAACACCATAACATACAAACCACTTTATTCGTGCTTGCATTCTGTGTACTACATAATGGAATCTTGTATTCAATATTTAATATGCTATTTATTTAAGCAAGAGAAGGTCTCTGCCAAAGGGATCGTATAATTCCATTTCCAATACTGATGAGCTTGTTTTCCAGAAACATGCACCAAGGACTAACAATAATAAAGAAGAAAAGTGCACTTTACTCCATGGCCATCATGAACATATCCCTTGAAATAAGACAATTCTTCATACAAGTTTTGTTTGTTCATCTTTTTAACTTTCCTCCAAAGATGTATGCCTCCACGCTTCGGTTAATTGTCTTTGTTTTATGCAAAGCACCACTTTATCATTTTCCAGTTTGGCTGAAGTGTGCACTTGAATAGGAAATAATAAGATATGTATACATATTAATGGACTCTAGTGACTTGAAAGGAAGACTTGAAAGGAAGTCATGCTCCGGGTCTGCGTGGGCTCTGACGAAAGGTGTGTGTGGGAAATCAGGTGGGCTGTTGCTTACTGAGGATTTTACTTTAATGTCCTTCCAGAGCAGGAAGAGGTACAGAGAGAAAGAGCGGAGGTGTTTGAAGAGGAGTGGGTGGAGGGAATGGCCTTGAGAGGGATGTGAAGATAAAGGCGGGGGGAAGCCATAAACACCAGGGAGATGAGGAGGAAAATAACAGAGGCGCACTGGAGTTCAGACACGAAAGATACGGGAGTCCCACTCCTTATTGGCTATAAAGTCACACACATCAGCGTTCAATAGTTATTACAAAGGCCTCAGTGGTTACATCACCCTTGAGTGATAACAGTTCTTTAACTGGGATGAAAGCTCTCAAATGCCCTGTAAAAAGAGTCAGCGTTAATGGGAAATTCCAGTGTGATTTTTACAACCTAGGTCTTACTGTTTTGTTCTAGTGAATTATGCCCAGAGGTCCAGTCGGGAGGAAATTCATTTATAGCATTTTTGTTGTGTTTGTGTCATTGTAAATCATGTGCACACAGAGAAGTCGTCAAACCACCCTCGACTCATCCTGGTGTGACACTTTCAAATGTATGGTCACATTGTGTTGTTTTTTTAGGTGAAAATGCTGGGTCTTGTTGCACATTATTACGGGTTAGTGTGAAGGCTACAAGCTTCACAACCAAACGCACATCCTGAAGTTATGCTTTTGTTTAACATCATACAGACACATTTTTTATTTTGTTTAACATCATACAGACACATTTTTTATTTTGTTTAACATAAAACAGACACATTTTTTAAACAACTTTATTTGACTAGATTGAGTGCACGCAACCTTGATAAATTATTCATTGTTAATCTGTGTATTGTCAGTGTCTTGCAGCTCACCTGGCAAAAGGCTGAGATGATGAACAGCACTTGCTTATATAGATGTGCCGAGCTAATTGGACTGTGCCATTCCCCTAAACCTGAAGGGTTGTTTGAAGAGACCACTTGATCTAACCCACCCACCTTTAGAGTCTTCTCTCCTGCACTCTACAATGGGCTGACCAGCAATAGTATAAATTCTGGCAGTGTGCAACTTTTACCTGCACGCCTTAATTTTGCGTACCCTGGTCCTTCATAGTTCCCCCAGTTTGCTATATAGGAGTATAATTGGTACAAATGAAAGGGACATCTCAACAAGTAGATACTGTTTTTAGCTCATTGGAATATATTTCAAAGCAGGTATAATTAACAATAGACCAGCATTAATAAATAAAGCACAAATTACAAAAAAATAGAAGACAAACAAAATATGGTTCAGGCAAATGTGATACAGAACCAAATACAAACAATCCAGTCTGGTACTACAACACAGAGCAAAATGTATGTGGGGACAATAGGATGCAGGGAAAACAGACTGACTATATGAGAAAAGAAATACAACAAACTGACAATGGGAAACACACCATTTTTACATCATAAGAACAAAACACAACTGGAGAGGGCAGGCAAAAACACAAGGGTCATTAGACACTGGTGGATAGAATCAAAAAGTGGTAAAAATTCACATAAAAATGCGGGAAAACACAAATACAGGAAGTGACAACAAACCGTATCACAAGGGTGAACTCTGTAAGGAGACACACACAGCTGAATTAGGCTTGCTTCCTTGAGTGTTAAGGGTATAATGATTTGTGTTGAGTTCGCTTGTCTACTAAAAAGATGTGGAATCCACCAAAAGGCGCAGATGGTTAACACTCATCTTAGTAATGTACTAGGAATATTTAAGCGTTTCATCTGGAACAATTGCATTGTAGTGTTACAAGGTACTGGTAAACATTTTAAAGGGGTCATATTATGCTACTTTGTCAGGTTCATATATGTATTTTGTTGCTCCACTATACTGTAGTTATGGCTCTGTAAAGTGAAGCTGTGTTCTTGCTCTTTTTTGGCTGCTAGTTCAGTGAGTTTTGGTCGTACAGTGATGAGACTTATACCAATTGAATCTGGGGAATCTCAGCTTTCGTATGATATGTGCAGATAGCATGTGGGAGCAAGATGGCGCCGAGGATGGCTGCCGTGTCTCGAGCTCCTCAACAACTCCACATCTTAGTGTTTTTATTGTTTTACTTTGTTGGTTATTTTTAACTTTTTTTGCAACATGCAAACCGCCCAAGCGAGCCCTATCATCCAATATGATAGAGAACAACTTTTACACATCAGGTCGCTGGTGGACAGCAATAATCCACGACGACCTGCAAACAATGGAGAGTCTCCGTGTTTACCTGCTGGAGCTCGACCTGTGGAGCGCAGGAGGAAGAGACCACGAGGTTCCCGGGCCGGGGTCCTGGTCAGGCTGAGGAAACGTGAAAACAGGCCTCCTCTACCGAGTTTACTTCTGGCAAATGTCCAATCCCTGGATAATAAGCTGGACGAACTCCGTAGCAGGGTGGCATTTCAACGGGACATTAAGACCTGTAATGTTTTGGTTTTCACGGAGACTTGGCTCGACCCCACGATACCGGACGCCGCCATTGCTCCACACGGATTCTCCATTCATCGCCAGGACCGGACAATAAACTCAGGGAAGAGCAAGGGAGGAGGTGTCTGCTTCATGATTAACAACAACTGGTGCTCAGATGTGGAGATCATTTCTTCGGACTGTTCTCCCAGCCTAGAGCACATCATGATCGGATGCCGGCCTTTTTATCTGCCGAGGGAGTTCACATCTGTTGTTCTAACAGCAGTGTATGTTCCGCCGCACGCTGACAACAACACAGCGCTGGAGGAGCTGTATGGGATTATCGACAGGACAGAGACTTCTCGGCCAGAGGCCGCATTTATTGTGGCCGGGGATTTTAACAGAGCCAACATGAAGAAAGTCCTGCCGAAATACTATCAGCACGTCAGCTGCCCCACGCGCGGTGGAAATACACTGGACCATGTTTACACTCCTTTCCGGCATGGATATAAAGCCCTCCCCCGCCCCCCCTTCGGCAAGTCAGACCACATATCTCTTCTTCTGCTCCCCGTTTACCGGCAGAGACTGAAGAGGGACCGACCTGTGACAAGGACAGTGCAGCGTTGGTCCGAGCAGTCTGACTCTGCTCTCCGCCACTGCTTTGGCATCACGGAGTGGTGTGTGTTTGAGGAGGTAGCCGCCATCAATTCCGACATACCCCCATTCCGACATTGACGTCTAATTGTCGAAGTGGAAGCAGTTCCATTGTTTTCAAAGCTCCCACCACTCCGACAAAAAAAACGTCCCGTCATTCCGACATTAGGGCCATTAATGTAATAAGGGAAATGGGTCCTATCTTGCAGTAGCCTATTTGCTTGCGTGCTTTCTGTAGTCCGTGTGTAAAAAAAACATGAAATCTTATGAAAGCATTCTACACTATTAATGTATGGGGTGATGCAATCCGTGCAGCCAGGGTTCGGGTGAGTGAAATTAGGGGGAAACTTGGCTTGGTGTCAATTCCTCTAATGCTGACGTTTTAAATAAATCTGCTCCAATACCTTGATACCTTGACACACACTCGGAGACAGTAAAAAAAAGTCCTAGCTGCAAAGCGTGTTTTGATGTGCTCTCGTTGCTCTCCTGCACACAATTGCGTGCGTGCCAAGCAGTCGGCCTAATACACGAGTCCTGTTTTACAGAACAAATAGCCACCTGGCACCTGCGTTGCAGTTTAGCTCGTAATAGCCTACTGTATGTAGAAAATAGAATTATCACTAGGCCAAAACTGTGTACTGATTCAAAGGATGTTTTCTCCTCCAGTAAACTGCATAAGTATGTAGTTGTAAGCGGGTGGTTTGAGCGCAAGACGATGGGGGGCGGGGTCCCGCCCGCCTGCCGGCCTAGACGTTGCAACACACCTGTGTTGCATCTGTTGATTGGGAATGGTGGATGGGTGGGTGCTGGGAATATAATGGGTATGTTTGTGGTGAGACAGCAGGGCAGGGAAAGGAGATACGATTGAGCTCCACGCCAGAGCTGCCGTGCCAGGACGTGGGTGAGTTTTGTATTGTATCCGTCGTAAGTTGAGATCAGCCTAAGAGATAAAGATTGTTGCGTGTTGCGATTACTGGTCTTTTGACTCCGTTATGCCCCACTTTCGGCGGCCGAGGCGAGGAGGCCAGCGTATCAGGTAGTATCAGGCCCGTAGCCAGCATTGTGGTGGGGGGGGATCTTTTCCCCCCGAAAGTGGACTTCATTTGGCTCCCTACTCCAATGCCCCCTAAATACACCAGCACACTTCAAATTTTTTTTAATTTAGACA